>NC_041375.1:23696947-23789447 GCF_900634415.1 Cottoperca gobio
CATCATGGATGACACCTCCACACTGGCCAGAGTGAGAAAAGGAACTACCTCATTTATCCCTATAGCTCACAATAAGCTGAGGGTGTGTGTGTGTGTAGGCGTGTGTGTATGAGGGAGAAAGACACATTTAGAGAAGGTAGTATGTCTGTGTCTGAGTGTGTGTGTGTGTGTGTGTGTGTGTGTGTGCTCCCTACACGTCATATGGATGTGAAGATGGCAGATGCCTTCTTCAGGACAAAGAAAACAGCTTCATAGAGCTGCAGAGAACAACACGACAAGGGTGCAAACAAATAAAAACCCACATAAGTCAACTTCTCTCCTCTAAAAGTAGACAAGTAGGACACGCAGACAAAGGGTGCATTGATATCGGCAGTGACACACGGGTGGCAGCTGTACACATCGTGTCATTCAGCTGTGGCGGCTGTGAAAGAGGACTTTGTCAGACAAAGTCGAGTCTGGTGATGTGCTCTCATTCCGAGGGGAAATGTAGTGTAAAATACTGCAGGTCTTTGTCCTTGAAATAATAATGTAACCGATGCTGCAAATTTAATACTTAACCCACTTTTGGTTACTTTAAAAAGATTTGGAAAACAGAAAACAATGTTACACAACCGTGTGATGAGGCTCCATCACGACGCTACAAAGATTGTAGTTTGCTGAAAATGCTGCGAGTGTAAATATTTAAAGATACTTGCAAGTACACAAGTCACAAAGTGGAACACTGCGTACTGTACCCGGGCACAGTCCACTTATCTGCACTCCGGTAAGGTACGCATTTATACTGACGCTACGCTGACTCTAGGCTGACGCTGCGCTGACGCTACGCTGACGCTACGCTGACGCTAGGCTGACGCTACGCTGACTGTACGCTGACGCTACGCTGACTGTGCGCTGACGCTACGCTGACTGTACGCTGACGCTAGGCTGACGCTACACTGACTGTACGCTGACGCTACGCTGACTGTACGCTGACGCTACGCTGACTCTACGCTGACTGTACGCTGACGCTACGCTGACTCTACGCTGACGCTACGCTGACGCTACGCTGACGCTACGCTGACGCTACGCTGACTGTACGCTGACGCTACGCTGACGCTACGCTGACTGTACGCTGACTCTACGCTGACTGTACGCTGACGCTAGGCTGACGCTACGCTGACTGTACGCTGACGCTACGCTGACTGTACGCTGACGCTACGCTGACGCTACGCTGACTGTACGCTGACGGTGCGCTGACGCTACGCTGACTGTACGCTGACGCTAGGCTGACGCTACGCTGACTGTACGCTGACGCTACGCTGACGCTACGCTGACTGTACGCTGACGCTACGCTGACTGTACGCTGACGCTACGCTGACTGTACGCTGACGCTGCGATGGCGGTGCGGCGAAGATACGCGGGACTTGTACGGCTGACGCTAGGCTGACGCTACGCTGACTGTACGCTGACGCTACGCTGATGTGCGCTGACGCTACGCCTGACTGTACGTGACGCACACGAATGTGCGCTGACGCTTGCGCTGACGGTGCCAGCTGAGACTACGTGACTGTACGTGCGCTAGGCTGACGCTACGCTGGACTGTAGCTGACGCTAGGCATGACGCTACGATGACGCTACGCTGAAGGTACGCTGACGCTACGGGCTGATGCTACGCTGACGCTACGCTGACTGTACGAGACGATACGCTGCGCTACGGCTGACGCTAGGCTGACTGTACGCTGACGCTCGCTGACGCTCCGCTGACTGTAAGCTGGACGCTAGGCTGACGCTACGCTGACTGTACGCTACGCAAGCTGACTGTACGCGACGCTCCGCTGAAGCACCGCGGCGCTGCGCTGACGCTAAGCTGACTGGCGCTGACGCGGGGGGGGGGGGGGGGGGGGGGGGGGGATACGCTGACATAGGCTGACGCACGATGACTGACGCTGACGCTACGCTGACGCTACGCTGACTGTACGCTGCCGCGACGCTGACTGTAGCTGACGCTACGTGGACTGTACGCTACACTACGCTGACTCTCGCTCGACTGTACGTGACGTACGATGACGCTACGCTGACTGTACGCTGACGCTACGCTGACTGTACGCTGCCGCTACGTGACTGTACGCTGACGCCTACGCTGACTGTACGCTGACGCGCTACCTACGCTGACTGTACGCTGACGCTACGCTGACTGTGCGCTGACGCTACGCTGACTGTACGCTGACGCTACGCTGACTGTACGCTGACGCTACGCTGACTGTACGCTGACGCTACGCTGACTCTACGCTGACTGTACGCTGACGCTACGCTGATCTACGCTGACTGTACGCTGACGCTAAGCTGACTCTACGCTGACTGTACGCTGACGCTTACGCTGACTCTACGCTGACTGTACGCTGACGCTAGGCTGACGCTAGGCTGACTGTACGCTGACGCTACGCTGACTGTACGCTGACGCTAGGCTGACGCTACGCTGACTGTACGCTGACGGTACGCTGACGGTGCGCTGACGCTACGCTGACTGTACGCTGACGCTAGGCTGACGCTACGCTGACTGTACGCTGACGCTACGCTGACTGTGCGCTGACGCTACGCTGACTGTACGCTGACGCTGCGCTGACTGTACGCTGACGCTGCGCTGACGGTGCGCTGACGCTACGCTGACTGTACGCTGACGCTAGGCTGACGCTACGCTGACTGTGCGCTGACGCTACGCTGACTGTACGCTGACGCTACGCTGACTGTACGCTGACGCTGCGCTGACGGTGCGCTGACGCTACGCTGACTGTACGCTGACGCTACGCTGACTGTACGCTGACGCTACGCTGACTCTACGCTGACTGTACGCTGACGCTACGCTGACTGTACGCTGACGCTACGCTGACTGTACGCTGACGCTACGCTGACTCTACGCTGACTGTACGCTGACTGTACGCTGACGCTACGCTGACTGTACGCTGACGCTACGCTGACGCTAGGCTGACGCTACGCTGACGCTAGGCTGACGCTACGCTGACTGTACGCTGACGCTACGCTGACTGTGCGCTGACGCTGCGCTGACGGTGCGCTGACGCTACGCTGACTGTACGCTGACGCTACGCTGACTGTACGCTGACGCTAGGCTGACGCTACGCTGACTGTACGCTGACGCTACGCTGACGCTACGCTGACTGTACGCTGACGCTAGGCTGACGCTACGCTGACTGTACGCTGACGCTACGCTGACTGTACGCTGACGCTGCGCTGACGGTGCGCTGACGCTACGCTGACTGTACGCTGACGCTAGGCTGACGCTACGCTGACTGTGCGCTGACTGTACGCTGACGCTAGGCTGACGCTAGGCTGACTGTACGCTGACGCTACGCTGACGCTACGGCTGACTGTACGCTGACGCTACGCTGACGCTGCGCTGACGCTACGCTGACTGTACGCTGACGCTAGGCTGACGCTAGGCTGACGCTACGCTGACTGTACGCTGACGCTACGCTGACTGTACGCTGACGCTACGCTGACGCTAGGCTGACGCTAGGCTGACGCTACGCTGACTGTACGCTGACGCTGCGCTGACGCTGCGCTGACGCTACGCTGACTGTACGCTGACTGTACGCTGACGCTAGGCTGACGCTAGGCTGACGCTAGGCTGACTGTACAGCTGACCTACGCTGAATGTACGCTGACGCTAGCGACTGTACCGCTGCCTGACGCTACGCTGACCTGTACGCTGACGCTAGGCTGACGCTAGCTGACGTACGCTGACTGTACGCTGAGCTGCCGGTGACCGCTACGCTGACTGTACGCTGACGCTAGGCTGACGCTAGGCTGACGCTACGCTGACTGTACGCTGACGCTACGCTGACGCTACGCTGACTGTACGCTGACGCTAGGCTGACGCTACGCTGACTGTACGCTGACGCTACGCTGACTGTACGCTGACGCTGCGCTGACGGTGCGCTGACGCTACGCTGACGCTAGGCTGACGCTAACGCTGACGCTACGCTGACTGTGCGCTGACTGTACGCTGACGCTAGGCTGACCGCTAGGCTGACTGTACGCTGACGCTACGCTGACGCTACGCTGACTGTACGCTGACGCTGCGCTGACGCTGCGCTGACGCTACGCTGACTGTACGCTGACGCTAGGCTGACGCTACGCTGACTGTACGCTGACTGTACGCTGACGCTACGCTGACTGTACGCTGACGCTACGTGGCTGACGCTACGCTGGACTGTACGCTGACGCTACGCTGACTGTACGTGACGCTACGCTGACTCTACCGCTGACTGACGCTGACGCTACGCTGACTGGCCGCTGACGCTACGGCTTGGACGTACGCTGACGCTACGCTGACTCTACGCTGACTGTACGCTGACTGTACGCTGACGCTACGCTGACTGTACGCTGACGCTACGCTGACGCTAGGCTGACGCTACGCTGACGCTAGGCTGACGCTACGCTGACTGTACGCTGACGCTACGCTGACTGTGCGCTGACGCTGCGCTGACGCTACGCTGACGCTACGCTGACTGTACGCTGACGCTACGCTGACTGTACGCTGACGCTACGCTGACGCTACGCTGACTGTACGCTGACGCTACGCTGACGCTACGCTGACTGTACGCTGACGCTAGGTGACGCTACGCTGGACTGTGAGCTGCGCTACGCTGCCTGTAGCTGACGCTGGCGGACGGTGCGCTGACGCTACGATGACTGTACGCTGACGCTAGGCTGAGACTACGATGGACTGTGCGGGACTGTACGCTGACGCTAGGCTGACGCTAGGCTGCTGTACGATGACGCACGGCTGACTCTACGCGACTGTAGCTTTGACCTGCGCTGACGCTGCGTGACGCTACGCTGACTGTACGTGACGCTCGGCTCGCTAGGCTGGGACGCTAGGTGACGCGACGTGACTGTACGCTGACGCTACGCTGACTGTACGCTGACGCTACGCTGACGCTAGGCTGACGCTAGGCTGACGCTACGCTGACTGTACGCTGACGCTGCGCTGACGCTGCGCTGACGCTACGCTGACTGTACGCTGACGCTACGCTGACGCTAGGCTGACGCTAGGCTGACGCTAGCTGACCGCTAGGCTGACGTACGCTGACTGTACGCTGACGCTGCGCGGACGCTGCGCTGACGCTTACGCTGACTGTACGCGACTGTACGCTGACGCTAGGTGACGTAGGATGACGATAGGTGACTGTACGCTGACGCTACGCGGACTGGACGTGACGCTACGCTGACTGTACGCTGACGCTGCGTGACGCTACGCGAATGTACGCTGACGCTAGGCTGACGTAGGCTGACGCTACGCGATGTACGCTGACGCACGCTGAGCTACGATGACGCTAGGCGACGCTACGCTGACTGTACGATGACGCTACGCTGACTGGTAGCTGACGCTACGATGAATGTACGTGACGCTGCGCTGACGTGCGTGACGCTAGGCTGACGCTACGCTGACGCTACGCTGACTGTGCGCTGACGCTAGGCTGACGCTAGGCTGACTGTACGCTGACGCTACGCTGACGCTACGCTGACTGTACGCTGACGCTGCGCTGACGCTGCGCTGACGCTACGCTGACTGTACGCTGACGCTAGGCTGACGCTAGGCTGACTGTACGCTGACGTACGATGACGTACGTGACGCTAGTGGCTGACGCTACGCGACGCACGCTGACGCCTACGCTGATGTACGCTGATCTACGTGACTGTACGATGACGTACGCTGACTCTACGCGACTCTACGCTGACGTACGCTGACTCTACGCTGATCTACGCTGACTCTAGGCTGACACATTTTCTCAGTGCACTAAATTCCCGTACTTCTTTCAGACTGACTTCGGTTTCAAATGACAGTGTTTCATGTTTACAGCAGCTCATGCCTCTAAAGTCCAAGCTTCCTTTAGCAGCAGTGGACTCAGTGACCAAAGATGCATCATAGCTTTCTTTCTGTATTGAAAGTGTGTGCACTGTGTAGTATCCTTCACATTCCTTTCCAGCTCACTTACATACTTTACGAGTTCAAAGAACTGAATTAAATTGAATAACTTTAGCAGAATATAATTAAATTTGCCTTGCAGCAGTGGAAAACTTGGCAAACTGAGGAGAAGATATCCTGCAGTCATTTGAAGCAGTGAAACTGTACTGAGATATAGAGACTGCTCTTCTTCACTCGGTGACAGTGATGCACCGCTTTAGATTGACAGGTCCACAGCGAGTCGGGATTGTCATTTGTGATGCCTGATGCAACTGTACAGCAAACCCTGCGCCCCAAAGCTAACACTCCCGGCAATGCCGCAGCTACTTTAATGCACAACTCTCACATCACCACAGCCTTTCACACACCACACACACACTCATGCAAGTGTCGATGTGCACACAACTCCATTTTATTATATCCTCTGCAACGACGAAGACAATACAAAGAATATTTATGTTGATTCTGTTCCTCAGCATATACTCTCTTTCTCCAGAAGGCAATTCAAACCTTGTAAATAAATATCCCATCATTGATGTGGAAATGTGTTTTGTTTATTTGTAGTCGTAGTTAACAGCAGTTTGGAAGAAATAGAAGATGACCATCACGGCACAGCGGACGTAAAGCATCACAGACAACAGGGTGCTCAACGTGTAAACCTTCAACTGATGCACCACATCATTCATTTGATAGTTTTTCATTTGTTATTGAATGTTCCCATCTCATGTGTATTGTACTCTTGTTAGACGCCATTTTCCCCAAAGGAAATGCTGTGAAAGCAGATTAAATAAGTGAAATATTCTGTAACTTCTTAGGACAAATGGCCATCTATCTTTAAAGCATATACTCTACACAAATTAAAATGATTTAAAAAATCTATTATCATTTTTATTATTATTATTATTATTATTATTATTTTATTTATATATATGTGTAGGCCTATTCCAATGAATTATTCTCACTTTTGTTTAAAATCTAATTTATGCAGAAATGACATATTCTCAAAACTTAATAACTTTCAACCACCAGAAAACATGAATCCTCACAGAGACAAAGAAGAGAATAGATCTTAGCATTCCTACCTGTATCAGCGACATGTTACTGAGGTCCAGTCTGAACAGGAAGTTTCTGGATTGATGAGAGAGGGAAAGGAGATTGTGAGCGTGTGCACAACATGACAAGACTTTATCCAGAAGAAAAGTGTTAAATAATGCAAATGAAGTATCAGAGAAAAGACCGGCCATTCCAGCTGCTGTCAACTCATCGCAAAGCCGATTAAAGGACATACAGTAACTGTCCATCAGCCTTAATCATTGTTTTCAGTTTTATGAACTTATGGCTGCATGTGTGTATATTTAACAAGGTCAAATCAGGCAAAAGTTGAACTCAAGTCAGCCTACACGCACACACCCACACTGTGGAATGACGTATTTCTTCCTAATTCATCCCTTCTGCAAATCCAGAGCTTGACTTGGTCCAGCAAGGCCTCAGTTGAGCATTAAGAAGCATCTTTTTTATTATACGAAAACGAAGTGCAATGCGAAGTCAGAAAGGGTATCACGTTCTCAGTAATTTGCGGTGCGGGGTGAAAAGCTGAGTGGATTTACTGCGTCTTACCTGGCACCCACAATAAGCTCATTCCTGGTCAGGTCAAGGGTGAGCTGGGAGAAGTCTCTCACGCCTGGGCGGGAGAAAGAGGAAATCCACGGACTGAGTGCTGAGAGGACGAGCGAGGAAGAGAGAGGAAGAGGACGAGAGAGGACGAGAGAGGACGAGAGAGGACGAGAGAGGAAGAGAGAGGACGAGAGAGGACGAGAGAGGAAGAGAGAGGAAGAGAGAGAGAGAGGAAGAGAGAGGAAGAGAGAGAGAGAGGAAGAGAGAGGAAGAGAGAGAGAGAGAGGAAGAGAGAGGACGAGAGAGGAAGAGAGAGAGAGAGGAAGAGAGAGGAAGAGAGAAAGAGAGAGGAAGAGAGAGGACGGGAGAGGAAGAGAGAGAGAGAGAGGAAGAGAGAGGAAGAGAGAGAGAGAGAGGAAGAGAGAGGACGAGAGAGGAAGAGAGAGGACGAGAGAGGAAGAGAACGAGAGAGGAAGAGAGAGGAAGAGAGAGGAAGAGAGTGACAGAGAGAGAGAGAGAGAGAAAGAGAGAGAGGAAGAGAGAGAGAGAGAGAGAGAGAGAGAGAGAGAGAGAGAGAGAGAGAGAGAGAGAGAGAGAGAGGACAGACAGAGAGAGAGACAGAGAGACTTTTTTTGGAGAGAAGAGAGAGCAGAGGAGCCAGAAGAGAGAGAGAGCAAGCAGAGAGAGAGAAGAGACCGACAGACAGAGAGAGAACAGAGAGAGAGAGAGAGAGAGAGAGAGGAGAGAGAGAGAGAGAGAGAGAGGAGAGACAGAAGAAAGCGGAGAGAGAGGAGGACAGAGAGAGAGAGAGAGAGAGAGAGAGAAAGAAAGAGAGAGAGAGAGGACGGAGAGAGAGAGGAGAGAGGAGAAAGAAGAGAGAGAGAGGACAGAGAGAGAGCAGACAGACAGACAGACAGACAGACGAGAGAGAGAGAGAGATGAGAGAGAGAGGAGAGATGAGAGAGAGAGAGGAGACAGACAGAGAGAGAGACAGACAGAGAGAGGACAGAGAGAGAGAGAGAGAGAGAGAGAGAGAGAGAGAGAGAGAGAGAAGTTAGCATCAAACATGAAATAGGTGTCATCTTATAGGGGGATCTTATAGGGAATAGTGCTAAAATGATAAGTTAACAGAAAATGAATCAACAATTATGAAAATCAAATGTTTGATGGTTCCAATTTCTTAAATGTGAGAATCTTCTAGTTTCTAGTTGTGTTTTTGTTTCAGACAAAACAAGTAAAGATTTCACTCCAGCCCACCTGACGTGATTATTTATTATAATATTAGGCTTAGTTGCGGCTGTTGTGGTAAAAGGTGCAGTGCAGGAAGCTTCCCCTGCGCTGTGTTGGTGTCCCCTGCAGAGAGGCACAAAGTTGTCTGGGTCACATCAGGCGTGACATCCTGATCCAAGCTGACGTCGGGACACAGCTCTGTGTGCAGTACGAAGCTGAAACCTCGGCGCTGTGTGAAACCGGCCTTTACACATCAACGTCTCAAAGCAGCGGAGCAGAGGGGCAGAGGGGCCGCCTGGCGGGGCTTTTAATGCCACTTTCAAAGCTGCAGGAAAATAAGTATTTTCTCTTCAATCTGTGTGTGACCCCAAAGCGCGGACCTCTAAACGGATTTCACCACGTGGGAGGTTTATACTCAGCACAAAGGGATTTACCATATTCCCCGAGCAGTACACAGTGTCACAGCGGTTGGTGGGATTTCAGATTCCCTTAACCAATTTGAAAAGCTGTGTTACAAACAGTAGCTTTTAGCCGTTTCCACAAAGCTTTGAGAAATAACAAAGAAACGTCTGTGAAGTTATGAGTCCAATACTTTGCATGTCATTAAATGAATGTATGCAACATTGTGAAACCAAGAAATAAATGGTGGTCATGTGCAAAAACATTTGGCCACAGCTGATAACTGTATTCATTAGGGAAGCAGTCCTCACACATTTAAACCTGCCTTTTTTTTTAAACATTAAAGTAGGCTGTATACGGTGCAGGTTACGGCTGCGAGACGACATCAAAGTGTTGGACAAAGTCTGAGCGAACGGTAAAACAACTGTCCGACGTGCAGACATGGGGTGTCTCCAGGATTGACGGGCCCATATGGCTCTGTCATCTGCAAACATAACGATGTACGAGTGACAGAAGGCTGCAGCTACAGTACAGTATGGTGCTGCAGATTTAAGATACAACACACACACACACACACACACACACACACACACACACACACACACACACACACATATAGGAGGAAACTTGCATTACTGACATACAACTGAAAGACATACTGTAATTAAGGGTGCCAGTATTGACAGGAGACTTCAGTGAAATGAGAATTATCTGCCACCTGTTTGCTCCAGATGTTGAACATGAAGTGACACAAGGTTCTATAATTATGAATGAATCTTTAAAACCTGGTAAAAACAATAAATTAAAAATAATTAATTATTTATTTTATTTATTTATATATATATATATTATAGTATAGTATATTATAAAAGAAATAAAATAAATACTTAATTATATTTAATTTTGTTGTTTTTACAGGTTTTAAAGATTCATTCATTTAATTATAGAACCTGTGTCAAGTTAGTTTCAAATCTGGGAGCAAAAAGGTGGCAGTAATGTTCTCATTCACTGAAGTCTCCTGTTCAATATGGCACCCATTAATACAGTATGTCTGTCAGTGTATGTCCAGAATGCAAGTTTCTCTATAGGTGGGTGGGTGTGTGTGTGTGTGTGTGTGTTGTGTGTGTGTGTGTGTGTGTGTGTGTGTTGTATCTTAAATCTGCAGCACCATACTGTACTGTAGCTGCAGCCTTCTGTCACTCGTACATCGTTATGTTTGCAGATGACAGAGCCATATGGGCCCGTCAATCCTGGAGACACCCCATGTCTGCACGTCGGACAGTTGTTTTACCGTTCGCTCAGACTTTTGTCCAACACTTTGATGTCGTCTCGCAGCCGTAACCTGCACCGTATACAGCCTACTTTAATGTTTAAAAAAAAAGGCAGGTTTAAATGTGTGAGGACTGCTTCCCTAATGAATACAGTTATCAGCTGTGGCCAAATGTTTTTGCACATGACCACCATTTATTTCTTGGTTTCACAATGTTGCATACATTCATTTAATGACATGCAAAGTATTGGACTCATAACTTCACACAGACGTTCTTTGTTATTTCTCAAGATGTTGTGAAAAGGCTAAAAGCTATGTTGTAACACAGCTTTTCAAATTGGTTAAGGGAATGAAATCCCACCAAAACCGTCTTGTGACACTGTGTATGCTCGGGGAATAGGTAAATCCCTTCTGTGCTGTGAGTAAATAAACCTCCCACTGTAATGTGTGTGTGAATTGAAATCCGTTTAGAGGTCCGCGCTTTGGGGTCACACACAGATTGAAGAGAAAATACTTATTTTCCTGCAGCTTTGAAAGTGGCATTAAAAGCCCCGCCAGGCGGCCCCTCTGCCCCTCTGCTCCGCTGCTTTGAGACGTTGATGTGTAAAGGCCGGTTTCACACAGCGCCGAGGTTTCAGCTTCGTACTGCACACAGAGCTGTGTCCCGACGTCAGCTTGGATCAGGATGTCACGCCTGATGTGACCCAGACAACTTTGTGCCTCTCTGCAGGGGACACCAACACAGCGCAGGGGAAGCTTCCTGCACTGCACCTTTTACCACAACAGCCGCAACTAAGCCTAATATTATAATAAATAATCACGTCAGGTGGGCTGGAGTGAAAATCTTACGGTTTTGCTGAAACAAAAACCACAATAGAAATAGAAGATTCTCACATTTATAGAAATTGGAACCATACAAAACATGTGATTTTCATTAATTGTTGATTAATTTGTGCTTAACTTTCATTTTAGCAAGCATCCCTTAATCACCTCCTATAAGATGACACATAATTTCATGTTGTGATGATAAATTATATATACTATTACGAATAATCTCTATCGATCTCTGGATATATGAATGATGTATTCTTTAACCTATCTATAGATGCGATCTATCGATGTAGGATATTGTTCATGTATTTTTCTCTTTATTATATCGTATAGATAGGGATATATATGTTAGATATAGATGATCTTGATATGTATAATCTATATGATATGAAGCTAAGATATACTCTGCGATAATCGTGAGCTCTATTCTCTATGTGTTTCTGTCTCATGTCTTAGAGGAGGCGGAGAGATGAGGGAAGAGGTGTGGGGAGTGGAAGGAAAGAGAAGGAAGAGAGAGGAGAGGAGGGAGTAAGAGGGGGGAGGGAGAGAAGAGAGACGAGTGGAGAGAGAGAGAGAGGAGAGAGAGATAGCAGGAGTGAGAAACTGTATCCCTAGAGGAGAGGAGCGTAGAGGAGAGGGAGAGAGAGAGACGGTAGAGAGAGAGAAGAGAGAGAGAGAGAGGGAGAGAGAGTAGAGAGGGAGAGAGGAAGAGAGAGAGAGAGAGAGAGAGAGAGAGAGAGGGAAGGAGGACAGAGGGAAAGAGAGAGAAGAGAGAGCGAGGAGAGGAAGAGAGAGGAGAAGAGAGAGGAAGAGAGAGGGAAGAGAGAGGAAGAGAGAGAGAGAGGAAGAGAGAAGTAAAGAAGAGAGAAGAGGACGAGAAGTGAAGATCTCATAGTCTTCCTTCCCTCTCTTCCTATCTCTCTCTCTTCTCTTCTTATCTCTTCTCTCGCTTCTCTCTTCTCTCTCTCTCTTCTCTCTCTCTCTTCCTCTCTCCCTTCTCTCTCGTCTATCGTCCTATCTCTCTCTCTCTCTCTCGTCCTCTCTCGTCCTCTCTCGTCCTCTCTCGTCCTCTTCCTCTCTCTTCCTCGCTCGTCCTCTCAGCACTCAGTCCGTGGATTTCCTCTTTCTCCCGCCCAGGCGTGAGAGACTTCTCCCAGCTCACCCTTGACCTGACCAGGAATGAGCTTATTGTGGGTGCCAGGTAAGACGCAGTAAATCCACTCAGCTTTTCACCCCGCACCGCAAATTACTGAGAACGTGATACCCTTTCTGACTTACTCATGCACTGCGGTTTTCGGATAATGATGCTTCTTAAATGCTCAACTGAGGCCTTGCTGGACCAAGTCAAGCTCTGGATTTGCAGAAGGGATGAATTAGGAAGAAATACGTCATTCCACAGTGTGGGTGTGTGCGTGTAGGCTGACTTGAGTTCAACTTTTGCCTGATTTGACCTTGTTAAATATACACACATGCAGCCATAAGTTCATAAACTGAAAACAATGATTAAGGCTGATGGACAGTTACTGTATGTCCTTTAATCGGCTTTGCGATGAGTTGACAGCAGCTGGAATGGCGCGGTCTTTTCTCTGATACTTCATTTGCATTATTTAACACTTTTCTCTGGATAAAGTCTTGTCAGTTGTGCACACGCTCACAATCTCCTTTCCCTCTCTCATCAATCCAGAACTTCCTGTTCAGACTGGACCTCAGTAAACATGTCGCTGATACAGGTAGGAATGCTAAGATCTATTCTCTCTTTGTCTCTGTTGAGGATTCATGTTTTCTGGGGTTTGAAAGTTATTAAGTTTTGAGAATATGTCATTTCTGCATAATTAGATTTTAAACAAAAGTGAGAATACTTCATTGGAATAGGCCTACACTATATATAAATAAAAATAATAATAATAATAATAATAATAATAATAAAAATGATAATAGATTTTTAAATCATTTTAATTTGTGTAGAGTATATGCTTTAAAGATAGATGGCCATTTGTCCTAAGAAGTTACAGAATATTTCACTTATTTAATCTGCTTTCACAGCATTTCCTTTGGGGAAAATGGCGTCTAACAAGAGTACAATACACATGAGATGGGAACATTCAATAACAAATGAAAAACTATCAAATGAATGATGTGGTGCATCAGTTGAAGGTTTACACGTTGAGCACCCTGTTGTCTGTGATGCTTTACGGTCCGCTGTGCCGTGATGGTCATCTTCTATTTCTTCCAAACTGCTGTTAACTACGACTACAAATAAACAAAACACATTTCCACATCAATGATGGGGATATTATTTACAAGGTTTGACTTGCCTTCTGGAGAAAGAGAGTATATGCTGAGGAACAGAATCAACATAAATATTCTTTGTATTGTCTTCGTCGTTGCAGAGGATATAATAAAATGGAGTTGTGTGCACATCGACACTTGCATGAGTGTGTGTGTGGTGTGTGAAAGGCCTGTGGTGATGTGAGAGTTGTGCATTAAAGTAGCTGCGGCATTGCCGGGAGTGTTAGCTTTGGGGCGCAGGGTTGCTGTACAGTTGCATCAGGCATCACAAATGACAATCCCCGACTCGCTGTGGGACCCTGTAATCTAAAGCGGTGCATCACTGTCACCGAGTGAAGAAGAGCAGTCTCTATATCTCAGTACAGTTTCACTGCTTCAAATGACTGCAGGATATCTTCTCCTCAGTTTGCCAAAGTTTTCCACTGCTGCAAGGCAAATTTAATTATATTCTGCTAAAGTTATTCAATTTAATGTCATTTCTTTGAACTCTGTAAAGTATGTAAGTGAGCTGGAAAGGAATGTGAAGGATACTAACACAGTGCACACACTTTCAATACAGAAAGAAAGCTATGATGCATCTTTGGTCACTGAGTCCACTGCTGCTAAAGGAAGCTTGGACTTTAGAGCATGAGCTGCTGTAAAACATGAAAACTGTCATTTGAAACCAGAAGTCAGTCTGAAAGAATTACGGGAATTTAGTGCACTGAGAAAATGTGTCAGCCTAGAGTCAGCGTAGAGTCAGCGTAGAGTCAGCGTACAGTCAGCGTAGAGTCAGCGTAGAGTCAGCGTAGCGTCAGCGTACAGTCAGCGTAGAGTCAGCGTACAGTCAGCGTAGCGTCAGCGTAGCGTCAGCGTAGCGTCAGCCAGCGTAGCGTCAGCGTACGCAGTACGTCACGCAGTCAGCCTAGGTCAGCATAGAGTCAGGTACAGTCAGGTAGCGTCAGCGCAGCGTCAGTCGCAGTCAGAGTACAGTCAGCGTAGGTGCGTAGCGCAGCGTACAGTCAGCAGCGTCAGCCTAGCGCAGCGCACAGTCAGCGTAGCGTCAGCGTAGCGTCAGCCTAGGTCAGCGCACCGTCAGCGCAGGTAGCGTACCAGAGCGTAGCGGTCAGCGTAGAGTCAGCGTAGCGTCAGCGTACAGTCAGCGTAGCGTCAGCCTAGCGTCAGCCGTAGCGTAGCGTAGCGTCACGCAGTCTAGCTAGCTAGCGTCAGCAGCGTATAGCGTCAGCCGTCGCAGCGTCAGAGTACAGTCAGAGTAGCGTAGGTACAGTAAGCGTCGTAGCGGTCAGACGTACAGTCAGCCTAGCGTCAGCCTAGCGTCAGCAAGTCAGCGTACAGTCAGCGTACAGTCAGCGTAGCGTCAGCGCAGCGTCAGCGCAGCGTCAGCGTACAGTCAGCGTAGCGTCAGCCTAGCGTCAGCCTAGCGTCAGCGTAGCGTCAGCGTACAGTCAGCGTAGCGTCAGCGTACAGTCAGCGTAGCGTCAGCGCGCGAGGTCAGCGCAGCAGTCAGCGTACAGTAGTCGTAGCGTCAGCCTAGCGTCAGCCTAGCGTCAGCGTAGCGTCAGCGTACAGTCAGCGTAGCGTCAGCGTACAGTCAGCGTAGCGTCAGCCTAGCGTCAGCCTAGCGTCAGCCTAGCGTCAGCGTACAGTCAGCGTAGCGTCAGCGCAGCGTCACGCGCGAAGCCGTCAGAGTACAGTCAGCGAGCGTCAGCCGTAGCGTCAGCGTACAGTCAGCTAGCGTCAGGCTAGCGTCAGCGTTTACAGTCAGACGCCACAGGTCAGCGTTAGCGTCAGCCTAGCGTCAGCGTTACAGTCAGGTAGCGTCAGCGGCACCGTCCGCGCAGCGCAGCGTCAGTCAGCGTAGCAAACCGTCAGAGTACAGTAGCGTAGCGTCAAGGCCTAGCGTCAGCCGTACAGTCAGAGTAGGTCAGCGTAGCGTCAGCGTACAGTCAGTCTAGCGTCAGCCTAGCGTCAGCGTACAGTCAGCGTTAGCGTCAGCGTACAGTCAGCGTAGCGGTCAGCGCACCGTCAGCGCAAGCGTCAGCAGCACAGTCAGCGTAGCGTCAGCGTACAGTCAGCGTAGCGTCAGCCTAGCGTCAGCGTAGCGTCAGCGTACAGTCAGCGTAGCGTCAGCGTACAGTCAGCGTACAGTCAGCGTAGAGTCAGCGTAGCGTCAGCGTACAGTCAGCGTAGCGTCAGCGTACAGTCAGCGTAGCGTCAGCGTACAGTCAGCGTAGCGTCAGCGTAGCGTCAGCGTACAGTCAGCGTAGCGTCAGGTACTCGCGTAGAGTCAGCCAGCGTATAGCGTCAGCTGTACGTACGCGTAGACGTCAGCGTACAGTCAGCGACGTCAGCGTAGCGTCGATGCGTCAGCGTACGTCAGCGTAGCAGTCAGCGCAGCGTCAGCGCAAGCGTCAGCGTACAGTCAGCGTAGCGTCAGCGTAGCGTCAGCGTACAAGTCAGCATAGGCGTCAGCAGTACGGTCAGCGTTACAGTCAGCACCAGTCAGCGTAGCTACGTAGGTCAGCCTAGCGTTCACGCGTAGCCGGCGCGGTCAGCGCACGTCAGCGTACGTCACCGTAGCGTCAGCGTACAGTCAGCGTAGCAGGTCAGCGCTAGCGTCAGCGTCAGTCAGCGTAGCGTCAGCGTCGCGCAGCGTACAGTCAGCGAGACGTCAGCCAGCGTCAGCTAGCGTCAGCGTACAGTCAGCGTAGCGTCAGCGCAGCGTCAGCGTACAGTCAGCGTAGCGTCAGCGTAGCGTCAGCGTAGCGTCAGCGTACAGTCAGCGTAGCGTCAGCCTAGCGTCAGCCTAGCGTCAGCGTACAGTCAGCGTAGCGTCAGCGCAGCGTCAGCGCAGCGTCAGCGTACAGTCAGCGTACGTAGCCCAGCGTCAGCCTAGCGTCAGCGTAGCGTCAGCGTACAGTCAGCGTAGCGTCAGCGTACAGTCAGCGTAGCGTCAGCGTAGCGTCAGCGTAGCGTCAGCGTACAGTCAGCGTAGCGTCAGCGTAGCGTCAGCGTAGCGTCAGCGTACAGTCAGCGTAGCGTCAGCGTAGCGTCAGCGTACAGTCAGCGTAGCGTCAGCCTAGCGTCAGCGTACAGTCAGCGCACAGTCAGCGTAGCGTCAGCGTAGCGTCAGCGTACAGTAGCGTAGCGTCCAGACGCACACGTCAGCGCAGCGTAGCGTACAGTCAGCGTAGCTCAGCGTACAGTCAGCGTAGCGTCAGCTAGCAGTCAGCGTACAGTCAGGCGTAGCGTCAGCGTAGCGTCGGACGTACAGTCAGCGTGAGCTCAGCCTAAGCGTCAGCGTACAGGTCAGCCGTAGCGTCAGTCGTACAGTTCAGCGTAGCGTCAGCGCACCGTCAGCGCAGCGTCAGCGCACAGTCAGCGTAGCGTCAGCGTACAGTCAGCGTAGCGTCAGCCTAGCGTCAGCGTAGCAGTCAGCCTAGCGTCAGCGTAGCGTCAGCGTACAGTCAGCGTAGCGTCAGCGTACAGTCAGCGTACAGTCAGCGTGAGGAGTCAGCGTAGCGTCAGCGTTACAGTCCAGTCCGTAGGTCAGCGTACAGTCAGCGTAGCGTCAGCCTAGCGTCAGCCTAGCGTCAGCGTAGCGTCAGCGTACAGTCAGCGTAGCGTCAGCGTACAGTCAGCGTAGCGTCAGCGCAGCGTCAGCGCAGCGTCAGCGTACAGTCAGCGAGCGTTAGCGTACAGTCAGCGTAGCGTCAGCGCCAGGCAGCGTGCGTCAGCTAGCGTCAGCGTACAGTCAGCGTAGCGTCAGCGCAGCGTCAGCGTACAGTCAGCGTAGCGTCAGCGTACAGTCAGCGTAGCGTCAGCGCACAGTCAGCGTAGCGTCAGCGTACAGTCAGCGTAGCGTCAGCCTAGCGTCAGCGTACAGTCAGCGTAGCGTCAGCGCAGCGTCAGCGCAGCGTCAGCGTACAGTCAGCGTAGCGTCAGCGTAGCGTCAGCGTACAGTCAGCGTAGCGTCAGAGAGTCAGCCTAGCAGTCAGCCTAGCGTCAGCCGTAACAGTCAGCGTAGAGTCAGCGTAGCGTCAGCGTACAGTCAGCGTAGAGTCAGCGTAGCGTCAGCGTACAGTCAGCGTAGAGTCAGCGTAGCGTCGCTGTAAGTCAGCGTAGAGTCAGCGTAGTGCGTCAGCGTCAGTCAGCGTAGCGTCAGCGTACACGTTCAGCGTAGCGTCCAGCGTACAGCAGCGAGCGGGCCAGCGACACAGTCAGCGTAGCGTCAGCTACAGTCAGCGTAGCGTCAGCCTAGCGTCAGCGTCAAGTCAGGTACAGTCAGGTAGCGTCAGCGTACAGTTCAGCGTAGCGTGCAGCGTAGCCGTCAGCGTAGGTCAGCCTAGCGTCAGTAGGTAGCGTGCAGCGTAAGTCAGCGGAGCGTCAGCGTACTCAGTCAGGTACAGTCACGCAGTAGAGTCAGCGTACGTCAGCGTTACAGTCAGCCGTGAGACGTCAGCGTACAGGTCAGCGTAGCGTCAGCGTACAGTCAGCGTAGCGTCAGCGAGCGTCAGCGACAGTCAGCGTAGAGTCAGCGTCAGTGTTCAGGTACAGTCAGGCGTACGTCGCGTACAGTAGAGCGTCAGCGTCAGACGTAGCAGTCAGGTAGCGTCAGTAGGAGCGTGCGTACAGTCAGCGTAGCGTAAGCCGTAGCGTCCAGCGTTGTAGCGTCAGCGCACAGTCAGCGTAGCGTCAGCGCAGCGCCAGCGTAGCGTCAGCGTAGCGTCAGCGTACAGTCAGCGTAGCGTCAGCGTACAGTCAGCGTAGCGTCAGCCTAGCGTCAGCGTACAGTCAGCGTAGAGTCAGCGTAGCGTCAGCGTACAGTCAGCCTAGCGTCAGCGTAGCGTCAGCGTAGCGTCAGCGTACAGTCAGCGTAGCGTCAGCGTACAGTCAGCGTAGCGTCAGCGTACAGTCAGCGTAGCGTCAGCGTAGCGTCAGCCTAGCGTCAGCGTACAGTCAGCGTAGCGTCAGCGTAGCGTCAGCGTACAGTCAGCGTAGCGTCAGCGCACCGTCAGCGCAGCGTCAGCGCACAGTCAGCGTAGCGTCAGCGTACAGTCAGCGTAGCGTCAGCGCACAGTCAGCGTAGCGTCAGCGTACAGTCAGGTAGCGTGCAGCCCTAGCGTCAGCGTACAGTCAGCGTAGCGAGTCAGCGCAGCCGTCAGCGCAGCGCAGCGTACAGTCAGCGTAGCGTCAGCGGCACAGTCAGCGTAGCGTCAGCGCGCACAGTCAGGCTAGCGTCAGGTCGTAGGGCCAGCGTACAGTCAGCGTAGCGTAGCCAGCGTCAGCGTACGTCAGCGTACAGTCAGCGTAGCGTCAGCGTAGCGTCAGCGTCAGTCAGCGTAGCGTCAGCGTACCGTCAGCGTACAGTCAGCGTAGCGTCAGCGTACAGTAGCGAGAGCTAGCGTCAGCGTACAGTCAGCGTAGAGTCAGCGTACAGTCAGCGTAGCGTCAGCGTAGCGTCAGCGTACAGTCAGCGTAGCGTCAGCGTAGCGTCAGCGTAGCGTCAGCGTACAGTCAGCGTAGAGTCAGCGTAGCGTCAGCGTACAGTCAGCGTAGAGTCAGCGTAGCGTCAGCGTACAGTCAGCGTAGCGTCAGCGTACAGTCAGTGTAGCGTCAGCCTAGCGTCAGCGTACAGTCAGCGTAGCGTCAGCGCACAGTCAGCGTAGCGTCAGCGTACAGTCAGCGTAGCGTCAGCCTAGCGTCAGCGTAGCGTCAGCGTAGCGTCAGCGCAGCGTCAGCCTAGAGTCAGCGTAGCGTCAGTATAAATGCGTACCTTACCGGAGTGCAGATAAGTGGACTGTGCCCGGGTACAGTACGCAGTGTTCCACTTTGTGACTTGTGTACTTGCAAGTATCTTTAAATATTTACACTCGCAGCATTTTCAGCAAACTACAATCTTTGTAGCGTCGTGATGGAGCCTCATCACACGGTTGTGTAACATTGTTTTCTGTTTTCCAAATCTTTTTAAAGTAACCAAAAGTGGGTTAAGTATTAAATTTGCAGCATCGGTTACATTATTATTTCAAGGACAAAGACCTGCAGTATTATTTTTACACTACATTTCCCCTCGGAATGAGAGCACATCACCAGACTCGACTTTGTCTGACAAAGTCCTCTTTCACAGCCGCCACAGCTGAATGACACGATGTGTACAGCTGCCACCCGTGTGTCACTGCCGATATCAATGCACCCTTTGTCTGCGTGTCCTACTTGTCTACTTTTAGAGGAGAGAAGTTGACTTATGTGGGTTTTTATTTGTTTGCACCCTTGTCGTGTTGTTCTCTGCAGCTCTATGAAGCTGTTTTCTTTGTCCTGAAGAAGGCATCTGCCATCTTCACATCCATATGACGTGTAGGGAGCACACACACACACACACACACACACACACACTCAGACACAGACATACTACCTTCTCTAAATGTGTCTTTCTCCCTCATACACACACGCCTACACACACACACACCCTCAGCTTATTGTGAGCTATAGGGATAAATGAGGTAGTTCCTTTTCTCACTCTGGCCAGTGTGGAGGTGTCATCCATGATGCCAAGTTTGAAATCAATGAGCACATTATACAAACGTCCCAGTGAAGCAGGGAGGAGGGTCTGTGCCCCGGTGCTCATTTGCCAGTAAACGAAAGCTGTCCAAAGAGGACGGAGGAGGGCGGCATCTTAAAATACTCTCTTTCCTTTGTTGTATAACCGACTGGAAAACAAACCCAGTCCGAGCCTCTGATTCCACATCAAAGGCTCGTTTCTCTGATGCATTCGGTTCGGATATCAGTGGGATCACCTGGACATGAAACAAGTTCATAAAGACCGACGCTTCTCTGATACAAGCAAACTAATTTTGTTTTTTAAAGAAAGTTCTTCCAATAGAAGCTGAAACATGAATGCATCGATACTGTAAATCTGCAAGTAGTTTAACAACAACACAATTAAAGGAAAACAGAAGGAGCACTGTGTGAGCTGATGAAGTTTTACAGCCCAGAGGCAAAGTGCACGTCTGGGTTAGTTGTTTCTCTAACGGACAGTTCTCACATCATTAAAGCGTAATGAGTATAATAGTAAAGTCCTGCTTCTTATTGTTGTTCAGTCCGGTGCTTCACTGTAGGAGGAGGGACACACCTCCAGCATCTGTTACTGCGTCATGATTGTGGATGTAGAATTTATGGCTTCAGGCCAGGAATACATGCTGTAACATCAGACTAAGATGGCAGCTGTGTGTCATCAGTGAGTTCCAAATGATTCAGTGCTCTCGCTCATCCGAGGATTTGGTGTGATACAGCACTGAACACCTGGACTCCAAACTCTTTAGGAAAGAGAGCTATGTCGGCACCACATTGAGCATCACATACAATACTTCATGCTAAACGTAAAATACTGTGTGCTTTACTTCCAAAGTCAAAACACACAACTTTATTTAAAGAAGTTAACGGCCAGCAGCGACCGAAGGAGCCAAGTCGACCTGCAGAAAATGGACCCGCCTGTGGACGCAAAGCATGACTGGCTTTACCTTAAAATAAAGGTTTTGTCCATTGAGAGCGAGTGAAAGTCATACTGACGCGCTTTAGAAAGGACTCGCTGATGGATTGAAAAGCCCAAAACAGAGGGTGGCCACACATGGTCTGATCACAATGCTGGGCTCTCTGCACTCCCATTCATCCGGTGGACATGGTTGGCCTGGGCCTGCAACCACACACCGCTGTCCTTCAGTGTGAAGCTATTAGAGATTGTGTGTGTGTGGTGTGTGTATGTGGGGGGGGGGGGTTTGTGTCTTCCAATGGGCTATCCATGACAGCACCAAATTAGAGAGGCAGCCCAGACCAATCCGCTCTCACACTAAAGCCAAAACAAACATGTCTGGGTGCCATCAAAACAGATGAAGGGCTGTGAATTATATATATATATATATATACTATATATATATATATAATATATATATATATATATATATATATATCTAGGTATGGGTGTTTATGTGTGGATAGGCACGACTAGTTGTGAACATGCCAGCCTTTGCAGTCTTTCAGTTGGAGGGTTTGAGAGGCGGACCGTTGCCACAGGAGGGAGGGGCCAACCAAGGTGCTGATTCCAGAGCTTTTAATGGCCTTTCTGTTCAGGCACCTGGGAGAACACCTGCCACGGCCATTAGTGAGGCAGGCGAGCGGAAGAGGATTGACTGCGAAGGCAATCAGTGGGAGAAGTAGAGTGAGAAGGAGGAAGGAGAGGAAACAGAAAGGAGAGCTGGGGGATAAAGATAAAGGGTAGGCAGGAGCTCGGAGAACGAAAGATAAAAGGTACAAGGAAGCAGAGAGCAAGAGAAGCACACGTCAGATCACACATGCAGAGCTGAGAGGAGAGCATATGAGAGCCTTTTCCAACTACTCTAACCAGTACTTATGAATATAAATAGATAATCCTTCATGTATCTCTGACTTAAATGAAAAGATTGTTAATTGAATTGAGGAAACCTGACAGCACCAACCGGAAGTATGACAGCGCAGGAGGAAACAGCAGTCAGGATACAGACGGGCTGTGGTATTGTAAAGACCAGCTGAGGATTATGAGCCGTTTTACTGTCTGTAAACGTCCATCACAGTTACAGACGACCCGCTGGTTCAACTTTCACCTGCAGCCTGACTGTGACGTGGCGTTCTCCGTTGTTCCTTTTCAAAAAGGATTATTACGAATTCGGGGTGAAACTCACTTTGCTTTTATCTTCAAATTAAGTAATTTATCCGAGATTAATTGCTGTTTTGCGTTTTTTCCATTTCCTCAGATCTGATCTGTTGATGGACACAACCTTCAAAAAGCCAGCGTTGTAATCACAACAAGAATTATATATATAAGCACGACTACAATTAGACTGCAGTTATAATTAATGACAAAAATTAAGCGACGGGAGGATGGAAAGCAGCTCAGACTGTGAGAGCACTTTGATGAACGACAGTCGAGATACAAACACGGCAGCTCTCATAGCCTCTTCAACTATCAAATCAGGGAGAGATACCTGCGCTGACGGCACAGCTGTGTTACCATGGTTACAAATGTTGGTGCATGATTAGTTATACACATGGCTCACAAGGTGATCAATTATCGTCGACTTCCTGAACACGCTTTTACGGGGGGAATCAGCAGATTTATTCGTAGTTTGGCCTTAAAATGACCAAATCTGCTTCAGAATCCTGATAGAATCCTGTGTCCACTTGAAAAAGGACGGGACACACCTGTTCACAGCACCTGTTCACACCTGTTCACACTTGTTCACACTGGATTTTGAAATGGAATGCCTGGGGCGCTGGGTGGAGCACAGAGATACAAAGCAACGTAAATTGTTATTATATTGTCTATATACTAATATGTCTCTCTATATCGTCTCTCTATCGGTCTATCTCTCTATTGTTCTCATCTCTCTCTGTCTCTCTCTGTTCTCTCTCTGTCTATCTCTCTATGTCTCTATCTCTGTCTTTCTCTCGTCTGTCTCATTGGTCTAGTCTTCTGCTCCTCTCTCTCTTGTCTGTCTTCTGGTCTTGCTCTCTCTCTCTCTCTGTCTATATCTCTCGCTGTCTGTCTATCTCTCTCTATCTGTTGTCTTCTGTCTGTCTCTCTCTCTCTGTCTCTCTCTCTTCTCTGTTCGGTTGTTCTCTTGTCTCTCTCTCTCTCTTTCTGTCTGTCTCTCCTCTCTCTCTGTCTTCTCTCATCTCTCTCTCTATATCTGTATGATGTCTCTTCTCTCTATGTCTCTCTCTCTCTCTCTCTCTGTCTCTATCTGTTCTCTCTGTCTCTCTCTCTCGGAAGGAGACGAGGGGTCTTTGTATCCCAAACATCTGTCGTGCACCTCAACATTTAAAACAAGATTATAACACCTGGCTACTCCTTATTGTTAAGACCTGGATATACAGAGCAGAAGAGGCTTATCCTAGCAGAGATGTATACTGATAAAATATAGGAGATGAATGCGGCACAATCTCGTGTTATAAAACCAGATTCTGGACTTCAAAATGGCAGCGAGTCATCCCAATGGAAGTTGTTCCCCCAAAACCTTTGTTTACCATTTAAGACGTCTGTCAGCAGTCGTACCGTCGTCTTCTTACATCGCGGTGGTCTGTGGGGAGAAGGCAAAGCAAGCAGAATCTCTGCGCCGTATAAAGTACAGTGAGTCTACGTGCAAAGCGCCTTCCTGTGAGGCGCCGTGTTGTCCTATGAACGTAGACGGTAGCACAGGAAGAGAAGACGACTGTATTCAGAGAACTCAATCAGTAGTGTTCGGCGGCTGAAGAGGAAAAACCCTCGAGAGGACTGAACTTCATTTTATGGGAAGAATTGTGCTATTTATTTATTCGACTGTTATATAAACCATCTTAATAATCTTACTTGTCCAGAGGCAAAGGAGTGAGGCGGCGCAGAGGGCAGAACATTTCATACTCGCACAGATTTCAAGATCCAATAACATAACGTAGAATATTTCTTGCAGTGTAAAAGCTGGATTATGCTCTCTATTTTAGGACGATGCTATTTATAGTCAAATACAACATGTACAGATGGATTATAAATCCCCCGCTGACAGTGAAGCGGAGACCACTTCCCACAGCCTGACGTAACACCAGAGGTGGGTGATGAGAGAGGGGTATGAGAAAGAGACCCGGGGTCTTTAAGTCCCATTTAAATCGTGATGAGTCATTCGTCACGCAGCATTAAGTCCTGGAGATCTTTGCTTTGGTACAAGACAGCGACGGCAGAGGAAACCCTGAACTGAGAGGCTCAGGGGAGACGCTTTAGATGAACAGAGCTTGTTTGATGTCGTGTCTTTCTTTGAACCCACAAGAATTTTAAAAGGGAATCATTTTACCAACAGATAACAACACAGACGGGCTTTGAAATGAACATATGAGATTCATATTTCAGGTTAGAGGCAAAGTAATCTCTATAAAACAGGATTGCATATGAATGTGTAGACAGTGGGACGAGATGCTGGGAGTACTGATCATGTGTAAACAGGCCTCGGTTGGTAAACGGTCCACGCGAGCTGCACGTGTTAGAAGGTACGTCACTACAAACCCCTCAGCCGTGCAGTAACTCTGTGTGCAGGCGTATAATGTTCCTCTTTATCCTCACGTAGGCTTCATTGGCATTTTGCTATGCATGAAGCCATTATTGGGACACGACCACACAACCTATGCAACACATTTAACATAGAAAGTGTCCTCTGATGACAGGACACACACATGAAGGCATGAGTCTGTGGGGTGCAACATATAATATAGGGATTTAGATGCAACTAATGTACATTTGGTTTATATTAAGTTTATTTGATCCAAACTGGTCATTTACCATCTTATCAAGTTCTTTTACTGATTTCTTCTGTTGCAGCTGCTCATCTTACTCCTCCCTGCTCTCCTCCTCCCCTCCCTCTCTATCTGTATGCATTTATGTAAATGTATGTTACTAACTCATCATCTCCAGTTTCTGTGTCTCATGTGGCAGGTTGCCACTGATAAAGTTTACGTCAGGATCATGAATCGTGGCTGCGCCTGCTGCCCTGGTCCTTCTGGACACCGGGAAGCCTTTTTGACATTTTCCTGGATTCATCCAAACTTTCTATTTTTCAACACAACATCATTTCTGTCAAATGTTGTATTTGTACTATGTTGTTTATCCTGTACACACGACATCTATTGGTCGAAGTACAGAGGATCTAAGGACAGAGGGTCTAAGGACAGAGGGTCTAAGGACAGACGGTGTAAGTACAGAGGGTCTAAGGACAGAGGGTCTAAAGACAGAGGGTCTAAGGACAGAGGGTCTAAGGACAGAGGGAGTAAGGACAGAGGGTCTAAGGACAGAGGGTCTAAGGACAGAGGGTGTAAGGACAGAGAGTCTAAGGACAGAGGGTCTAAAGACAGAGGGTCTAAAAACAGAGGGATATAAGGATAGAGGGTCTAAAGACAGAGGGTCTAAGGACAGAGGGTCTAAGGACAGAGGGTGTAAGGACAGAGAGTCTAAGGACAGAGGGTCTAAAGACAGAGGGTCTAAAAACAGAGGGATATAAGGATAGAGGGTCTAAAGACAGAGGGTCTAAGGACAGAGGGTCTAAGGACAGAGGGTGTAAGGACAGAGAGTCTAAGGACAGAGGGTCTAAAGACAGAGGGTCTAAGGATAGAGGTCTAAGGACAGAGGGAGTAAGGACAGATGGTCTAAGGACAGAGGGTGTAAGGACAGAGGGTGTAAGGACAGAGGGTGTAAGGACAGAGGGTGTAAGGACAGAGGGTCTAAAGACAGAGGGTCTAAAGACAGAGGGTCTAAGGACAGAGGGTCTAAAGACAGAGGGTCTAAAGACAGAGGGTCTAAGGACAGAGGGTGTAAGGACAGAGGGTCTAAGGACAGAGGGTGTAAGGACAGAGGGTCTAAAGACAGAGGGTCTAAAGACAGAGGGTCTAAGGACAGAGGGTCTAAGGACAGAGAGTGTAAGGACAGAGGGTGTAAGGACAGAGGGTCTAAGGACAGAGGGTGTAAGGACAGAGGGTCTAAAGACAGAGGGTCTAAGGACAGAGGGAGTAAGGACAGAGGGTCTAAGGACAGAGGGTCTAAAGACAGAGGGTCTAAGGACAGAGGGTGTAAGGACAGAGGGTCTAAGGACAGAGGGTGTAAGGATAGAGGGTCTAAGGACAGAGAGAGTAAGGACAGAGGGTCTAAGGACAGAGGGTCTAAGGATAGAGGGTCTAAGGACAGAGGGGAGTAAGGACAGAGGGTCTAAGGACAGAGAGTCTAAGGACAGAGGGTCTAAAGACAGAGGGTCTAAAGACAGAGGGTCTAAGGACAGAGGGTCTAAGGACAGAGGGTCTAAGGACAGAGGGAGTAAGGACAGAGGGTCTAAGGACAGAGGGTCTAAGGACAGAGGGTGTAAGGACAGAGAGTCTAAGGACAGAGGGTCTAAAGACAGAGGGTCTAAAGACAGAGGGTCTAAGGATAGAGGGTCTAAAGACAGAGGGTCTAAGGACAGAGGGTCTAAGGACAGAGGGTGTAAGGACAGAGAGTCTAAGGACAGAGGGTCTAAAGACAGAGGGTCTAAGGATAGAGGGTCTAAGGACAGAGGGAGTAAGGACAGAGGGTCTAAGGACAGAGGGTCTAAAGACAGAGGGTCTAAGGACAGAGGGTCTAAGGACAGAGGGTGTAAGGACAGAGGGTCTAAGGACAGAGGGTCTAAAGACAGAGGGTCTAAAGACAGAGGGTCTAAGGACAGAGGGTCTAAAGACAGAGGGTCTAAAGACAGAGGGTCTAAGGACAGAGGGTCTAAGGACAGAGGGTCTAAGGACAGAGGGTCTAAAGACAGAGGGTCTAAAGACAGAGGGTCTAAGGACAGAGGGTCTAAGGACAGAGGGTCTAAAGACAGAGGGTCTAAGGACAGAGGGTGTAAGGACAGAGGGTCTAACGACAGAGGGTCTATATAAATACATTTGATTTGACTTGCAGACTTTTATTGTTTAAAGGGGATTTTCTGTTCACATTTTACGGCCCACTGATCCAGCCGCAGGGCGCTACAGCACTATGTAGAACCTTTATGGACTGCAAGTTATATAAAAAGTTACATAAACATGTAATATGTCGACAGACTAAACCTTTGTCTTTGGGGTCATTTTCTAAAAAGGGGCCGTTCTGTCATGAACATATTCTGGCAGAGACAACTACCTACCAAATATTTTATCAATTCATGAAAACTGTCAAAATTCTTATTATATAAATAAAGACATAATTACAAATTCATCGCAAGGGACTACTATAGTCTGTTTTAATTTAGGTGGACCATCGCAGAGTTAAAAGAGTTGGAAAATAGTTTAAATTAAATCTTTTAAACTGAAACTTATATTTGGTGGTGGTATTAAAAATTATGTGGAAGGGATTCATCCTCGCTCTCTAAATATTCAGGTAAACAGTATATACAAGTATATATATTTAGACTCTAGACTTTCTTTATTGGATATAGTTTGTGTTTAATATCATTTTTATGTCAAGAATCCTGTAACACAAAGTTGATCCAGCACATAGTTACAGGTAGTAACTACATAAACACAAAGCACGTCTTCATGAGAGGAAGACGAAGAGGGAAATCCCTTCTCCTGCTCAGAATCTGTTCTGGGTGACCCCCCGTGACCCCGAGAGTCTGTGTGTCTCACTCCATCAGCTCATATCACTTATCCTGTCCATCACTGTTCATTTCCTACTAAAGTACAACGCTTAACAGGCTAAATGTTCCTTTACTTAAACATCATAGTGGCAAACTGTGTGTTTCCGTCACCCCAGTGAGACGAGCGACCTCATCTTTAAACGCCAGCGTCATGTGATTAGTGAGTCGTATGTTTGCTGAATGCTCGTGTGTTCCCGTCTGCTCGCCAAGGACAGACTCTCAGGTCAAGCTTGGCTCCGACAGCATCAGCAGAACGGCCTTACGCAACACATAATTAACTGCATCGCACACTGAAACCATGTGTGTGTTTGTGTCCTTACTTCAATTAGAACACGAAGAACAAAGGTAAGGTCAGTTCCTCTGATTTATGCAATGTTCTTTCCATGTATTTCTCTTCAGGGTGCTGCTGGCCTACATAACAGCAGCAGCAGCTACAGTCACAGTGTTCTGTTGGAGAATATTTCCCAACCGCTCACAGGGCGACCCGGCAGCATCCAAACATCCGTCTCAAAGCCCTCTTGCATAATACCTTGGTCAGCACACGTTCTGGCCTCGTTGCTGAAGCCACAGGACATCATTTTACTCCAGAGGACAAACAAGAGTCTCAGGAAGACGTAGAGCAGAATTGTACTAGATGATGTTACTGGGCCAGAACCACGAGGAGATACATTAAGGGACAATGTGTTGAAAGTCGTACTGCCTTCACTGCTGCCCACTGGGCCCAAAACTACAATTATGTACAAAATCGCAATATTACTGCAAATATCGTGGTGCTGCTTACACATTATATTCTACACACCTAAGAGAACATCTTAGTTTTGTATAGATCCCCACAAACATCTCTATAAATCTTTTAATAAGAATAACGACGTTAAAATGATAATTCCCTTCGATATCGATCATAAATAATCACAATTAGATGTTTTTTCCAAATGGTTCAGCCCTGCATCGACTAACAATGGAGAATATTAAGAACTCTACACTGTAGTCCTCGTTGCTGCTAATTCCCATCATGCATTGTGAGGAGATGGAGACGATGGAGACGAGCTGCAGACTGAAATTAGGGTTTGAGACTCGAGTAGGACTTGACTGTCCGGAGACTCGACTTCCTCGACTCCCTGAAGACGACTAAAGACTTGAAAAGCAGAAACATTCAGAAACTACTTTATGTTTCATCAAAGGGTTTAATTAATGCGCCGTTTATGGGTCATCTGTGGAAAACTTCTCTCATGACTCCTGAGAAAAGAGGACAGATGGTGGAAACAGAGACTAATGCAGATCTACTGCAGCAACAACCTCCACCTCTCTCCCTCCCTCACCTCCCTCTCCACCTCCTTCCACCTCTCTCCACCTCCCTCCCTCTATCTACACCTCCCTCTCCCTCTACCTCCCTCTCCACCTCCCTCCCTCTCTCCCTCTCCCTCCACCTCCCTCTCTCTCCCATCCCTCTACCCCTCCACCTCCCTCTCCCCCCCCTCTCTCCCTCTCCCTCCACCTCCCTCTCTCCCATCCCTCTCCACCACCCACTCCACCTCCCCCCCTCTCTCCCTCTCCCTCCCTCCCTCCACCTCCCTCTCCACCTCCCCCTCCCATCCCTCTACCCCTCCACCTCCCTCCCTCTCCACCACACACTCCACCTCCCTCTCCCTCTCCACCTCCCCCTCCCTCTCCCTCTCCACCTCCCCCTCCCTCTCCCTCTCCACCTCCCTCTCCCTCTCCACCTCCCTCACCTCCACCTCCCTCTCCACCTCCCTCTCCCTCTCCACCTCCCTCTCCACCTCCCTCTCCCTCTCCCCCTCCCTCTGTTTCCGCTCCTCCTCTTTGGTTGTAGCAGTGGGAGCTGTCACTTCTCTTCCTGTTGTTACTCGGCCTCTGAGCAGAGCCCCAATTACCAAAAGCCACTGCCCGCTCCCCAGGCCCGGTCACACCTGGTTAGCTCCCCATTAACCACACATTTATGACCACAGACAGAATTCAGCCAAGCTTAGCAGATGTTGTTAATGTGCCGCCTTTGAGTCACAAAACAACCTGCAGCAGGAGCACAACATCACTTCACCTTCTGCTTTTATTTGCTCCAGTTGAGGGTAACGTCTTCACAGGTAAGAATGAGTAACAGGTTGCTGAAGTCATGACAACATCCACTGTGAACTAACCTGACCTGATTGGTGTTTGCCTCCTAATTGCAAAGAACATCCGAACGTCCGTGTGTGCACGCTCATTCATAAGTGCTCATGTGGCTCGCTGCACATTGGTTACGGGAAGAGTAACTTCTGTCACATGCCCTGGAAATTTCCAAATTTGTTCACCCTGACCAACACTGCAAAAACAAGCAGCACTCTTCAATGATAATTATCACATTAATAGTGATGAAAAGAGCTCTGTGTACAAGAGCCCCAAGTGTGTGACCTGATGTTCGAACCCCCGAGGGTTCAAAGGGACACATCAAAGAGATGAAGGGCTTCAATAGCACCTATTATGTGTCACGGTTCGGACTTCCACCTGACTGAGACAGCTACAGGCCAGAACACTCTCACTGCAGTTTGATATGTGGGCTGCTGCTCCACAGACACAGACACAGACAGAGAGACAGACACAGACAGAGAGACAGAGACACACAGACAGAGAGACAGAGATACAGACACAGAGATACAGACACAGACAGAGAGACACAGAGATAGAGACACAGACAGAGACACAGAGATACAGACACAGACAGACAGACACAGACAGAGACACAGAGATACAGACACAGACAGAGAGACAGAGACACACAGACATAGAGACAGAGACAGAGACACAGAGATAGAGATACAGACACAGACACAGAGATACAGACACAGACAGAGAGACAGAGACAGAGATACAGACACAGACACAGAGATACAGACACAGACAGAGAGACACAGACACAGAGATAGAGACACAGATAGAGACACAGACAGAGACACAGAGATACAGACACAGACAGAGACACAGAGATACAGACACAGACAGAGAGACAGAGACACACAGACAGAGACACAGACACAGAGATAGAGATACAGACACAGACACAGAGATACAGACACAGACAGACAGAGACACAGACACAGACAGAGACACACACAGACAGAGACAGAGAGACACACACACAGAGACAGAGAGACACACACACAGAGACACAGAGACACACACACAGAGACAGAGAGACACACACAGACAGAGAGACAAACAGACACAGACACACAGAGACACACGTCTGTTTCTCACCGTCACCCTGGTGCAGTGCTATGTTTCTCCACAGGGCGGTGCCATACCAAACCACAGCTGTTCAGTTATTACAGCAAAGCCACATCATGCACATCAAAGTATGTTAAACCAGTGCTACACCACCGTGTCACTGAAACTGTAAGGACCCTAAACAAAAGACAAGCACTGAATGAAACCCACTACACCTGCCGTCTCTGAGCATCAGCCTCAAAACTGTTCAAAGTCTCGATTAGAAAGACGTCAAAGTCATCAATCAGGAGCCAAAGACCATCTTTAAGCAGAGACGGGGAGCATGATGATCTCCTCCCCTTTATGACCTTCTGTTATCACAAGATGGACATTTCATACATACTGGGAATCACATCAGAACATCTGTGCGTCCATTCGTTCGACCTCCATCCCCGCCCCCCTGTATGAGAGGACGGCAGTCAGACCGGAAGCACCAGGCTGAGAAACGTACTTACTGAACAAAAATAGTTTTCATGCAGGTTTTTTTTAAGGAGTATATGGAAAACTACATTGATTTTATAAATACCTCCGTAATGTTTTCGGTTTCATTGTGTGTCTGTTTACAGAAAACTACAGGGTGTAACACGGACCAATGAAGATTAAACATTTTTTATTTAATTGTTATTATTTATTTATTGTATTTTTATTTATTTATTATTTTTATTTATTTATTTATTTATTATTATTGTATTGTATTTTATTATTTATTTAAAATCGGTACACTAATTATTTTCCACTTTTGTTAACATTGCCAGAGAGGGCATGGCCTGGCGGAGGTCTGCCAGAAAAGGAGGCCCGTCTACTTTATACATAATAATTGTTTCTCCATAGTAAAACCAGACACCACATAACAAATCTTGATAATTTTAGATACTGCAAATAAGTGAACATATAAACAGTAAACAGTTTGGATTTGCCCTTTAAACACCATGTGACACCAAGTGAACCATCTCCCTGACAACTGAGCAAACTCCACTAATGAAGGCCACGTGAGGCGGCTCTCGCTAATGGCATCTGCAAGATCAATAACGAACCTTCACTTACTCGATGCTGGAGAAGATATCGGCTGCATTGTAGGAGTGAAGTTACTACAAACAATGACATGTTTTACGTTTCAAGCTTTTACCTTCGGTCCCTGAAACTATCACCAGGAGGAGCTGAAAACAGCTGATCAGCAGCATCTAATGCATGACGCAGTGCTGGTTTGTAAAGGTCAACACTTATCGATGGGTGTTAACTGCTTCGGTTTTCTGAAAATGTTAAAGTGATAGTTCCTATTCTTCTGAAGTGGGGTTGTATGAGGTACATATCCACAGTCGGTGTCAGTGTTTGTGTTAGCCTTAACACTGAGACTTTGTAGCTTTAGATTCTTTTTGTATTGCCGCCGTCCACAGCGGTACATTACTCCTGTCTGCTTCTCCAAACTGGGGGCCATCTACTGTAGTAATACACCGACTGTGTATAAATACCTCATACAACTATCCCTTTAAGTACTTATGTCTCACAAATCACCAATGTTTAACCAACGCTAGCAACAGCTGGCACACATGAAGAAGAGCTTTCATACACATCCACCATCTCCTGATGATTTTAAAGTAAAGGTGAAATATATAAACATCTGTCGTGTGGGTAACTTTTTTTATTTTATTTTTATATCAACAAAATCTGTCTTTTTAGGGCGTAATAGGCTTTAAAGACATAAATCCATTGTTCACATTATTGTAATATTAATATATTTTTCTTTAAAAAGATACAATTTTATAATTTCATTAAAAATAAATTATTTATATATTGGGTTGTTTGAGTTTTGGTGTTTATTCTCATTTTTAATTGACAATATTTTCATTTAAATTACATTTCAGATGATGTTACACTCTTTGTGGTGACTTCTACTGTACGTAGAGACGGAGGGAAATCACCATGCAGTTGATTGTCATGGCAGCGCCTGCACTCCCCCCCCTCCTCTCGGTGCTTGTGGGCGGCTGCACCATTCAGGATTAACCTGAACTGAATCATAGTTAGTTCAATCTAATGCAAGCTGTGCTGTGAACCTTCAGTGCCTGGATGAGAAGAAATCAGTGTTTAATAATTTAAACTTGAGTTAAATATCAGTTTAAATCACCTTAGAATATGATCCAGACCATGTAATGAAAAACCATCTGTGTGTACATGCCTCACACTTTGCACATTTCTGCCTTTTATTTAAGAAACTCTGTTACACCGTCACTGACTGTGGACTCCTCCCTCTTCTTCACCGGCCGGTTTGGGTCGCAACCGCAACGGATTTTAATCCTGTTTCCGATCGGGATCAGGATTCTGTCCTGCAGGTAAACCCGGTAGTATTGCTAATCTATTTTTCCATCAGCGCTGATTCATTTTCTGGGGAGGACTAGTTTTGCCTCCTGAGCAAAAGCGCAGTAGTGTGTGTATATTGGTGTGTGTGTGTGTGTGTGTGTGTGTTGTTTTGAGAGGTAACACATGTGCTATTTATAGCAGCTTCAATCTGTTTCCCCACATCATTCCTCCTCCTCCTCCTCCTCCTCCTCCTCCTCGTGTGTGCTCCTGGTGTTACCTGACGTTGTCGTGCTTCTGGATGTAGATCTTGTGAAACATCATGTCCTCCTGCTTGGTGTTTATGTCAGCTTTCATCTCCATGGCAACGTGGCGGGGAAGCACTGAGAGCAGAAGACGTTCCTGCAGGAAAGCGTGGGCATAGAGTAAGTTCCATCGCCCGATGTCACACAGAACTCGCTACACAGCGTTTACATCTTCAGTCAGGTGGAGGGGGCGGATTCAAAAAGGTCTGGCCCGAGGCAGTAAGGTCAACGCACATTAAGAAGTGCAAGGTAAGTGAACGGGGGGGGGGGGGGGTAGTGATTATACATAGTGATTATGTTTTTATATGCATTAGCGTGCGCTCTGGCTCACCTGCTGCTGGTTCTCTCTCTGGGAGTGGAGGCGAGCCTGGATGCACTCCCTGGTCTCCTGAAAGGCCTGCCTCTGGGAGCCCTCAGCGGGGTAATGAGTGCAGACTCCCACGATGTTGGTGCAGGAGAAGATCAGCACGTTGGACACAATCTGTGGAAGAGGGTGAGACAGAAAACACACATGAACTACAGCTGGTGTTTTACATCCAGCGGAGAGATTTAGAAGCGGGGACACGGGGAGTTAAGGTGCTGCTGTCTGTATATGAACATATCAAACACATGTTCGTTTTGCATGAACACCAGTTCATTAGGCTTCTCACGTTTACAGTTCCTAACATCTGGGGCTAATGTACACACTAAAGTCTTACTATAACACTATAACAAAAGGTTTCTGCACGTTTCCCGGAGCGTTTAATGATCATGTGTCATGTGTGTGTTAGCAGTCTCAATATTTACAGACTTAATGTGTGTACTGCACGTTTTAAAAGTAAACAGATTTACGTATTGTAACACGAAGCAATACGAGAATAAAACGCAGAGACTTTGACCTACTTCTGGTTCTTGGTGATTTATAACACTGAACAATATGTTTGCGCATGTTTATGAATCTGGTGCAAGAATGTGAACATAGATTTGAGATTTTAGTGAATCTACACCTGGCCCCTCAGGTATAAGAAAAGGTTTTGCTGTGACAGCAGAAGAGTGGGAGGAAGGGGAAGACGTTCTGTAGCAGTGCATGCTCATATTGAAAATCCACTCAAAGTTGTACTGAAACTGACACAAATGTACAAATGTTGTATTTGTACTATGTTGTTTATCCTGTACACACGACATCTATTGCACGTCTGTCCGTCCTGGGAGAGGGATCCCTCCTCAGTCTCTCCCTGAGGTTTATAACATGTTCCTCCTTTAATTATGGGGTTTCTTTTAGGAAGTTTTTCCTTGTGCGATGAGAGGGTCTAAGGACAGAGGGTCTAAGGACAGAGGGTGTAAGGACAGAGGGTGTAAGGACAGAGGGTCTAAGGACAGAGGGTCTGAGGACAGAGGGTCTAAGGACAGAGGGTCTAAAGACAGAGGGTCTAAGGACAGAGGGTCTAAGGACAGAGGGTCTGAGGACAGAGGGTCTGAGGACAGAGGGTCTAAAGACAGAGGGTGTAAGGACAGAGGGTCTAAGGACAGAGGGTCTAAAGACAGAGGGTCTAAGGACAGAGGGTCTAAGGACAGAGGGTCTGAGGACAGAGGGTCTAAGGACAGAGGGTCTAAAGACAGAGGGTGTAAGGACAGAGGGTCTAAGGACAGAGGGTCTAAGGACAGAGGGTCTAAGGACAGAGGGTCTAAGGATCTAAGGACAGAGGGTCTAAGGACAGAGGGTCTAAGGATCTAAGGACAGAGGGTCTAAGGACAGAGGGTCTAAGGACAGAGAGTGTCGTATCCTGTACAGTCTGTAAACACTGAGACAAATGTATAATTTGTGATATTGGGCTCTATAAATACATTTGACTTGATTTGACACAAGGCCTCTAGAAAAAGTCATTACACCATTAAAGGTGGTCCAAAGAAGCGTTTCACCTCTACATCTGGGTCCATACAATCTTAGGCCTTTAGTTTACATACATCTTTGAGTTCACTGTGCCCACTACGGGCTGACCCAGTACGTGTACGTGTTGATGGTTGGTTTTCTCCGAAGTGGAAGAGACAAGAAGGCGTCCTCCCTGCCGCAGAGAGGCGGCTCCAGGTACGGGCCTGCAGTTGGCGACTGTAGCGACTTGGATTCAGGCGGCACAAACCCCATCGCCGGGAGTTACGGCGGGCTGCAGGAGAGCTGGGTCTGACGCGTCTAACGACAGCAACAGAAAGTTTGCTGAGCCGCCGGGAGCCGGGATCACACTGGTGATTGTTCACTCGCTGGGTTCCTGTTGGGCATTTTCTGCGACTTTGGATTGAATCCAATAAACAAACTATCAAAAACGCACTTTGTTCCCTCAATGTGACGGACAAGCCATCGAGGCTGCTTCACTTCCTCGTCCTCCCATGTTGGACTGAGGCCAGGGTCAGGTTGTTCCCTGAATAACCCAAATCCTCTGAGCAACACTGTTTGTGTGTGCATTTAAAAACGTACTTCTTGAGTTACAGAAGCTAGTGGAACAAAAGGAGAGGGGGACATCTGTGGGAAACCCTCTGTTGGTGCACACGTCCATGTGTGTGTGCCCCACTAAAACTTGAATTTCTTTATTTGCAGCAACAATCAGTACGCTCAGGTTTCATAGATCCTGTCCAAGTTTCCACCTATCAAACAGCCTGCAAGCTGTCATGTGTCCAAGGCACCAGAGCTAAGAAGGCATTGTTTCCATTCAGTGCCAGGCATACAGTGGGCCCTGGGGCTGGCAGCTAGCAGCAAGCCAGCAGCCCATTCTTTTCATAGAGCCATTTAATGGGCTGAGTCAGCCAGCTGAATCACATTCACACCACAGGCCTCTCTGTTGCCGGAACAAACTGAACAAACACAGCACGTCTTTATCAAGTCAAAAACCCCTCAGCAGGTCTCCGTGCTAAAAAACCAAGCACACTCAGAGGGAGGAGTGACTGCAGGAAGACTGAGGAAGTGAGGCACGACCAAGGAAAATAAAGAAATGAGGTGTGAGACAGAGAGGGGTGGTGAATTTAGAAAAGGTTACTCTGTGCCTTTCTTATCTAACTGAAACGCTGCTAAGCTGAGCTCTTCCTGAGTGTATACAAACAGAGGGTTATATTCTGATTGTGGCCGCTTCAATACATACTCGTCAGTACTATTCTTACCTATGAGAATTTCAGTCAGACACTTTTGTGAAGGAACTGAACATTTATTGCAAATGGTGGAAAAGGCTATTTTCTCTGAGGAGGTCTGAAAGCCACGTTCAAGTCTGCTGTTCACCAGTTAAAGCAAGTATCAATGAGCCACTGATGCTGATCAGCTGACAGAACAAAAGCATCTAAGGTCAGATTTACAACTTCCCCAAAAGAAAATTACAACAAAAACTATCAAAGATGTACAATTAACAATATTTCATGTGAATACAACGATGACAACATGCAGCTCATGTGAACACGTTTACATGTCGTGTTCAGTGCAGTCAGACAAATCAAGGAGAACGTTTTCTCTGCAGTTTCCTCATTTAAATTACAGGATTGTAATTCATTAATCTAATGTAGTTTTGCACATCCTCAGCACAGGACGTATTTGCTCCGTGCAGAGTTGTTCCCACTGCTACAGTGTAAAGCTCTGTGTATTCCCGTAACGACAATGAAAATTAATGTGGGAAACACAGACTCCTGCTCGAAACTGTCCAAATTTGACATTTAAAATATAAAAAGGTGGGTTCCTGCTACCTACAGCGGAGGTAGCCAGCCAGCTGCAGCTGCACAGGGAGCTCCACCGCGGCCTCGAAGCATCCCGCCCCCACACTGCCATGGAAACGGCATGCATCAGAAAAAGTCTTTCAACAGGTCAATACAAATATTCCCCAGCAGCAGTCTTAGTCTATTAATACAACCGGTGCTCACACAGGCCTTATTTGGAAACCTATGGGCTTGTTCTCACCACAGGGGGAGAGTTAGAGCACGGCTGCCATGTTTAACACAGATCATCCCCGGTGTATGAACGTGTGGGCTCCGATTATTGGCGCTAATGGATGTGAATCAAACTGAATATACATAAACAGGGATGATCATTTTTCAGCAATTCCCCTCGGTGATTCATGCATATTGTTTTTGCTCGACACGCCGACTCATTTTAATGCTTTTAAAAAGAAAAACCTGCTGAATCAAAACAGATTAAGAGCACTCAGGTGTGACGCCCTGCTCCTTAGGTTGTGTCGTTCATTCAACGTGTAAAAAGGGTTTGAACACAAGTAGCCTACACGCAGCTGCAAGCGAAGGATGCTGCGAGCAAGCTGCTGCAGAAGATGATGCGCAAACAGCTGGAGAGAAAATGTGATGCAACAAAAGAAAGTTTGTCGGCTGGCACTCCCAAAAGGTATTCACGCTCGACTCTTATAAGTATCAGTGATGCAGATGTCTTTGGGTTAGTGGAGGCCACCATCAAGTAAAATTAACTTTGTACCGTTTCAAAATAACACAGACAAATAGCATTAACCCAAATATTTATCCAAACCAGGAAGTGAAACGACTGCACTGAGGGTGCAACAAGTCTCCACATGTACCTCATCACCTCCTGCGGAGAAAACAAGACTCCATTAACTTCAGCCCGTTAAAAAGAAGGCTGGAGCTCCGGGTGTCTAATGTGTCCTGCGTGTTTGTTTATTATAGAAGCCTCACTGGATCTGACCAGAGGCGAGTGCAGTATTAATAACTCAGACATCACTCTGGAGGTGAAAGGTTTTTATTTCACATCCAGAGAAACAACTACACAAGCGTCTGCTAATTAAAGAACAATGAGAGTAACCATGGAAGGTGCCAGTCCAGCTCGTCCGTGTGTGTGTGTGTGTGTGTGTGTGCGTGATTAATAATTGCCAGCAGAGGCCATAAAACAACAGAGCAAGACATCATAGGTGTCAATATTTACCCAGCAGTCTGAGTTTTTACCCTCCTACATCTCACCCACAGCTTTCTTTTTCAGTGTTCCTCACATCCTCCCCGAGGTGTTGGGTTTCTTCTCTACTGCGGAGCTCTTGCCACACTTCCAACAGACTTCTCATTTATACTCGTGTATCTTTCAGAGATGCCCAACATGATGTCTGTGGAGGACTGGCGGCCAACATCCAGCCCACACAAGTGATGACAGCAACCAAACCAAACCGTCCACACTGTGGCAACACGAGAGTCTGGATTTCTAATAACATACGGTACACGTGAAAAGATCTGATACCTTCTCAGCCACCTGCGCTGGAGGCTTCACCAACTCAACCACTGCTGAGGCGCCCTTGGAAAAAAAGCACATATCCAACAAAACAAAACGGGAAAGTAAAGCACGCGGAAGAGTAACACATACACTCACTAAACTTACTCCCTAAAACATATAATCGCAGCTATAGGGACCTGCGACCTTCAAAATAAAAGTCAAACAGGATTCAGGAATCTTCAAGGCCTCAAACATTCAAAGAACACTTTGCAAATGTTTTAAGAAAGTATAAAAGGCATTCATTCATACATGTTGTTGGACTCTACCGTTCTAGGACATGTTGTTGTAATTGCTGTGGGTTAAAGTGAATTTGATTGCATGGTGGACATTCCTGTGATAGTCGTCAGTAGACAGGAAGTTGATGCTCTAAAAGGGCATTTTGTCCTGAATCGAACTTGAAGTATTTACTCCCACACGAGAACTGCCCCCATGTAGCTTCATGCAGCTTCATGCAGCTTCATGCAGCTTCATGCAGCTTCATGCAGCTTCATGCAGCTTCATGTAGCTTCATGCAGCTTCATGCAGCTTCATGCAGCTTCATGCAGCTTCATGTAGCTTCATGTAGCTTCATGTAGCTTCATGCAGCTTCATGTAGCTTCATGCAGCTTCATGCAGCTTCATGCAGCTTCATGTAGCTTCATGCAGCTTCATGCAGCTTCATGTAGCTTCATGCAGCTTCATGTAGCTTCATGTAGCTTCATGCAGCTTCATGCAGCTTCATGCAGCTTCATGTAGCTTCATGCAGCTTCATGTAGCTTCATGCAGCTTCATGTAGCTTCATGTAGCTTCATGCAGCTTCATGCAGCTTCATGCAGCTTCATGTAGCTTCATGCAGCTTCATGTAGCTTCATGCATCACATGAACTGAACTGTTTTAATTCAATGGGGCTTTATTGGCATGAAAGTCTCAAGAAACAATGTTGTCAAAGCATCAAAATACAAAAGTTCCCAATAATGTTAATATTATTGATGGTTAAGTTTGTGTGTAAAGGTTAGATGTGGTGTGTGGTGTATATAACAGGCCTCGGTTAACATTGTTCTTACCCTTCGTATAAAGCCTGTCATTGGCAGCATCATTAATGACCTCGACTGCGGCGGCCCGCCATATTCATATACACACTTTCACTTCTGATTATATTACAGGTGTACACCCCCTTAGAAAGCACACTGAGGCACATTGTGTGCTTTAAGGATAAACGCAGGTCATGTGCTGTGAGCACTGCCAGCCTCACTCTGCAGGGCGATGTACAACAAGTCTCTCACGTGAGCACGTAACCTAACGTAACGCAACCTGAGGATCAAATGACATCAACCAAAGGCAGGTTCTGTTGCACAAGTTCTGTGTATGAAATATATTTAAAATCACACGACGATCCTATTCTTTTTATACTCCTGTATCATTTCTGCTTCGGGAAGCCAAAGAGTACTACTGTACGTTAAATTAAAAGGTATCTGATGGAAGCTGAAAGCTTTACATTAGAGCGTGCAGTAACATGTACTAATATGCTGATTCCAACAGGGGGGTGTGAATATGCATGTAAAGTGCATCGTCAGAGTGTTGCTTTTATAAATGTGCCTCACAAATACATATATATTCAAATAAAAACAAAGCAAATGGAGTAAACCTACAGATACTCACACGTGTCATTAATAAATGTTGTCATGTTGTGTTGAACATCATCTAATGTGTAAATTGTAGATAAATGCTACAATTACATCCACAACATGCAACGATCGGCTACATGCGAGCACTTTATTACTTCCTTCATGGCGTGCACACGTCAGTTTTTCCGTTTATGTAATAATCTCCTCCAGGAACTCTTTTAGGACATTTTCAGCTCGAGCCACGAGAAGCATTTTTTTCCAGAGCTGAGAGTTTGGTACGTTTGGTGAAGTGTGAAAACTCATTTCAAACTTGGGTCCACCACAAAACTGTGGTCGAGGGTTTAGGTGAAGCTAGCTCTACAGAGGTCATTAACAATCATTAGTGCATTTGTAAGATGGAGAATACAGAAACTCCTCATCATCTGATCCTTCACCACGTGTGATGATGCTCTGACCTCCAGCGTCACATCTCAAGAGCATCACGGACAGATCAAAATCTACTGCTCAGGAAGGAAACGTGAAAAGAAAGCATGGAATTGGAACATGTCTGCAGTCCTACTTCAACACAGGGACACAGCAATGCTTTCAAACAGCAGCCCTGATGCCTCACAGGAGACGCTGAACTCATGGGAACTCAAAGATCATTCTATGAGTCATGCCTTTGAAGAAGAAAGACAAGCCCACAGACAAACAGGAGAGGGGGGGGGGGAAGCACGTTTAATTTTTCATATCATGCCTCAAAAGAGAAGAGACAGAGAGGGGACACTGACGAACTGCAGATTCTTCCAAATATAGATCCTGCTTTTCAAAACGGGCCGTACGGAAGACACATCTCTGATGCCAACACCTAGCACTCAAATCTATTTTCCTCCAGGGCTTTGAAAACTCTGACGGGAAACAAATCCATATTTTAATAGCCAGGTAGGTTGGTGCACCAAGTGTACCGCTATCCCCCCGTGAAAGGTGACAACTTCACAACTGCACAAATTCAGCCTCCATCTTTTACCCGAGGCCCGTAGCACCGACGCAGCCTCGTGAAATCGTCTAAGACAATGCTACAAATATCCTGTGACACGCTCGCCGTGTTACCGGAGAAGCCCAGAGCTTATGGAGAGAAAAGAAGCGGACTGAGACGGCGTCCCTTAGTCTGCCTGAGTGACGCAACACGATGAGAAACACTAATGCGTCTCCTGGGACAATCCGTCCTGTGAAAGTACTCGTCGTGCATTTCCCCCCGGCTGGAGCCACCTGGAATGTTTTCAAACAAACAACTCGACGAGTTTGGTGGGAATTTGGCAGGACAACAAATAAAGAATAAAACAATAATTAGAAACACCGTTTGTCCCAGAAATACATATTTATGGCAACAAAAGCAACGTGGAGCTCAGCCCACTGGACACTTTTAATACTTATCATTGTACTGGTGACATTCCTGCTTAGCGTTGCGTGATCGGAGCTCAATGTGACGTCCGATTCTTGTAGATTGATACGACTCTTAAGCTAATCACGAAGGTGCAGCAGGCAGTTAACTTAGTTTTTAGCATTCAGACTGGAAAACAGCTTTGATAGCGCCGTGCAAAGCTCAAAGAAATCAGCCAACCAGCACCTCTGAAGCTAATGAATACGCTGCACCTTCGTCAGCCGTGGGGAGACAACAGATTGTGGTGGATTTACTGCAGGTTAACGAAGACTCATCAGTAAAGAGAAGCGAGAGGAGTGGTGGTGGGTGGTGGTGGAGGACGACTGGGGATGGAGGTCATTATTATGGGATTGTGATTAAGAGTTCACTGAACTGTAGCACAAACCCTCAGCTCGGTCTTCAGAAGGTATTAACAATACACATTCTAGTTTTACAACCGTAAGTTGTTTAGTCTATGAAATATGGATTTCCATCACGAGCCTTAAAACCCACACGTGAAGGATTAAACTTGTTGACATTTAAAAGTTCAATGTGCAGCACGACAACAGAACAGTAGGAAGCCATAACGGTGAGATTAGAGACAAATCGTCGGAGCGGTTTGTGCGCCCGTTAGTGTCTGCGTTTCATAATGAATTAATTTATAAACACTGCAAACTCATGACAGAGGCCAGAGGCCGGTTGTTCTTCTTTTACTGGCGTAGAGTATTTGTTCCTCTCGGTTCCACAAATAGCTGTAGTCAAGACAAACAATAATCATCATTTCAAATAAAGACTTCATTTCTATACTTCGGCTGAAATATGAGCGATTCTATCAAACTGAACCCGTACATGGACAGAGGACAGAGCAAACACAAACTTCTCATCGCCATGTTTCAAGACTCCAGAGGTTGAGCGTTAAAGCAGAAAATAAAGATTATACAACACGTTTAGTTGCCTTAACTAATTGCTAATCTCACTAGCAGCAGCATTCAAGAGCAGTCGGATGTAAAGTTGGCTGCACACTGAGAACTGTTGTTTTATATCTAGTGCTCCCATGGAGTGAGCAGTGTGTGTGTGTCCATCATCTCAGGTGTACATCCTTCAGAATTACACCAACTGCGACTGAATAAGCAGAAAAACAACTTTCTCCTTTTTCTCAGAGGAAAACGACGCGTTCATAAAAGTGACGATGCAACAAATCACAAGACGTGAGAGGAATGGAGCTCAATGTGAGCTTCCTGTTAGCGGGAACTAATAAAAAGAGGTAGAGATCCCCTGAGAACAGTAGTGCTCCACATATTAAGTTATGTCCAGTTAAAGTCTTTTCTAAATAAACCTCGTACACGATCAAAGGATGCTCAAGTGCTTCATGTTACTGCAAAGCAAACAGTAGAACAGTGCGTGAGGGGATCACGCTCGTCTCAGGAGTGACGGCTGGAAGAACCAATAATTCATGTTTAGGGAAAATAAACAGTGAATGTTTGAGAGAGAGAAACAGAAAGTGTGTGTGTGTGTGTGTGTGTGTGTGTGTGTGTGTGTGTGTGTGTGTGTGTGTGTGTGTGTGTGTGTGTGTGTGTGTGTGAGAGAGAAAGCTTAGCAAGCCTCCAACATACCAAGCATACCATCTCTGACCCAGCAGGGGTAAATAGTAATGCTCAGCTTCAGTATACGTGCAGCTCGACACCGTTATGCAGGAATAAAAGACCATGTAAAGTCTAAAGGGGGATTGTGAGGCTCCACAAACTGTATGCAAGATGACTGATGATTACTTTTAGGGACCAGTATTGAGCTTGCACGCTGCACTTGATACTTAGCAACTGTAAACCTGAATTAAGATTATTTTAAAACAATGTCTGCAAGTTTGAAGAGGGAGTGGATTAATTGGCGTCAAAGTATTCAAAATGTACAGAAATGACAAACTGAGACACATCGAGTTGCAGTTTAATACATTTATTTACTATGAAAAGTCAGATTAATATTGTGCAATCAATTAATGTGAATTCTGCTGATTATAATGTTGATGTCAACATTTGCATTTCTTGCATCCGTTGTGAATGAGCACTGAAGTCGCGCTCACATTAGCTGATTGGGATCAACCGTTTACTCATGCTTCATATCTGATCGTAGCCTTTTCACGGCTACGATCAGATGACAAAAAACGTTTAAATCATATTCATGCAGATGTAAAGTGTCGACGCCGTCTACTACAACAACCTCCTCCCAGCGTGCGGAGGATTTGATGCTTTAACTAACATTTAATGTCGACGTACGTGTTTATTAACGAGGAGAGAATCCTCAGATCCTTCACAAAGAGCAGAAACTTTCCCGCCGACTCGAACCGTCTCCGACTTGAATGTTCTGTCGTCTGATGACAAATCAAACATGTGCGTGAGTCGGATTAATTTGTGTTTTAAAACGTAACAAACTTGCTCCGATGCTAGCAAGGCTGCACGACTTCAGGGTTGCAAGATGGACTCTGTGAGGAAAACAAAAAAGGCGTTGGAAGCGAGCTTTACCAAGAACGTTTGGGAACCACTGTGACGGCAGCAGAGGAACCCACCAACAAAAACAGTCACTTGGGAACATGTGGCGTCAGGGGTCCAAGACGAACAAAGAAGAAGGAGCAGAAAAAGAAAGCGGTGATAAACTAAAGTTCCAGCTACGTTTGGTCCAGCAGCTTGGACATAAGCGTGTCGGTTAGACGTCCCTATCTCCCCTGCACTGACTCCACTTGTTCCACACGGCCCTTGTGATGTTCTCCGTCTGTTGTGTTTGGGTGTCGGGGAGCCGTCCGGCGGCCATGACAGTTCTGTATGAGTGATCAAACACACCCACGCTGTGATTTCCACAACACTGAGCCAAAACAGACTGGAGGCCCTCGGAGGCTGTTGGACCGAGTCTCAGTTACAACTGGCCTGTTCAGTGACAGTTTACACTATAACACCTTTTAAAATATGCCAACTGCACTGCGGCGCCTGCCAAAAACACTTCAGACTGTTGTGCGGTAGTGTCAATATTTCCGAAAAACATATCGGTGCATATCTACAAGCTGTGTCTGTGGAGCAGAAGAGCTTCTGTATAGTGACCTGTTGGTGCTTCTAAGTAGGGATGCACGATGCTGCGAAAAACCTACAGTCTAGGTACTTCAGTCTACAGCCTGAGTACCTGTTCTGATTAGTCATGGAAAATGTTTTTATATTAAGCAGCAAATAAGTTTCAGCATGACATGTTCATTTGCCTCACTTGACATTGCACATCCTGCGATAGGACTACTGCACATGCGCACAATACAGTCCACCTAACAAGTGTGTTATTGTTCAACTCTCTGGTACACGTCGCAGGGAATAAAGTCGAGATCTGTCGATGTATGCTGAATATAAATTGTACTGTTGTACCCTGTAAAGTTTCCGTATGATAATATGTATTTTTGCCCACAGTCACACTTCCCTGCACATATTTACAAGTCCTCGGTGGCTAGACGTTGCTCTTTTAAGAGTGGAAATCTGGCACAGGAAATTATGCTTAATATATCAGTGAGTATTAAGGTTAGTCAGCCTGTTTTGCACTGGTGGACGCTTGTTTAATTACCTCTCATGTAGTTGTTGCGAGGGGAAAATATATACATATATTCAGCCAATCCGGAGGACGGTGGAGTTTGAGTGAGCGGTTTTTGGATGACAAAGACCCTCCCAATAAAAATATAGAAATAAAGAAATATTAAAGAAATATATATATCTATATAGATATATATCTATATCTATATATCTATATATCTATATATCTCTAGATCTATCTCTATATATCTCTAGATCTATCTATATATCTATAGATTTTTCTATATATATATATATATATATCTAGATCTATCTATCTATATCTAGATCTATATCTAGATCTATCTATATATATCTATAGATTTTTCTATATATATATCTAGATCTATCTATCTATATCTAGATCTATATCTATATCTATCTATCTATATCTAGATCTATCTATCTAGATCTATCTCTATATATCTCTAGATCTATCTATATATATCTATAGATTTTTCTATATATATATATCTAGATCTATCTATCTATATCTAGATCTATATCTAGATCTATCTATCTAGATCTATCTATATATATCTAGATCTATATATATATATATCTAGATCTATCTATATATATCTAGATCTATCTATATATATCTAGATCTATCTATATATATCTAGATCTATCTATCTATATCTATCTATCTAGATCTATCTATATATATCTATATCTATCTATCTATATCTAGATCTATCTATATATATTTATATCTATATCTATCTATCTATATCTATATATCTATATATCTATATATCTATATATAGACAGGAAGAGCCACATGTGATCACTACACTTATTAATAAATAAACCTACAAATAATAATCAGATTATAATATCATAAGGCAAAATGGCCGATTCAGCGGACTGATTTGATAAAATAGAGTTTGATCTTTACTGATTATTTTTGCCAGATTTAATTTAGATCACTTGATTTTCTACATCAAACTGCCACTGTTGCCCTCAATGAGAGACCTATAATTATCTGAACATTTTGATTGAAAGATCAGAATTGCGTGTGCTGTGCAGAGTGTGTGCACCGCTGTTGAATGAAACACTGTACAGACCGTGTTTATAATTATCAGACTGGGCGCTGAACCTCAAACCTGAGCAGCAGACACCTCCCCTGAGACGCTGCCTGCAGTTCTGCTTCTGTTGCTACAGTCACTGAATGTGATTTTACGAGCAGAGACGTGGATCAAGGGGAGGCCCCATGAGGACAACAGCTCCGACTAATCCTTGACCCCGCCGCTCGTGAGCAGAAGCATCCGAGATTCAAACTCCGTCCATATAAGGTCAGGTGTGGAAGACACCGAGCCTTATCACACCCCGCGTTACTCCACTTCTCCTCCTCGCTGTCATAACACATGTGGGAAGCGTCGCTGGAGAGGGATCTGACGACGTAGACTTTTCCTTGACAACCAGACCACAGAATAATGATAACCTCAGAGCTCTTCCCGCCCGATATGGACCATCTGTAATTTCCGAGCCAGTTTTAGCTCAATCTAACCAGCCCTTTCTAAATATAACAAGAATAAACAGATGTGAGACACACTTCTCTCCCTCCAGTGAGAATAAATACACTCAGACAAACAGTTTGTTGAAACCATTCCCCTCTTGTATAACATTAGGATGCTACAGTTTGAGTCACAGCACTTGAATGCGTCTACACCGCGTGCGTTACATAAAACAACATGATTCCCCACAGCGAGAATATACACGTCAGCCATTAGCATATGAATAATGCTGACGGTTGCATTTGTGCAATCATTAAAAAACAGTCTATTTTTAGAACTCTGTTCACTATTTGAAGACCGACTGTTTACAACAATCTGATAATCAATTCATTCATTAAGTGCTTCAACATTCTTTGGCGCCAGCGTCTCACATATAAGATATTGCTGCTTTATACGAGTGGAAATTAAATCTTTGGACTGTTGATGGACCAATCAATCAACTGCTCATAAAACAACAAATAAAACCGTCTAATCATTAATGAAAATAATCATTAGTTGCAGCCCTAAATCTCCGCCTGTTTCACGTCTGCTGCTCAGATGGGACATGTGTGCCCCTAATGGTTCTGCTCCCCATGCAGGAGGGGTAATTGCCGATGGGCATGTTGCCCCATATCCATCCTCTGTCGTGCACTCTCCCTCCAGAGCACGCTGCTTTTATGTCTCTCTCACAATGGTGCCTCTATAAAACCATGAAGGGGTCTGTGGGAGCTGGAGTGAGGTTTGATGCCAAGTAGACCAAATCTGTGAGCCCGGTACAACCAGTAAGTGCAGCCACGAGATATACGTGTGTGTGTGTGTGTGTGTGTGTGTGTGTGTGTGTACACATCAACATTTCTCAGTACAGATCTGTAAATAGGCTGCATGATCAGCTCAGTAATTATCATATCAAGGACCATTTCTCACACGATCATTTTAATGGTGAGTCATCTGTAAATGTGCGAGTGAACGCCCCCCCCCCCTCGCCACCTCCACCCATCAACGACATCCAGGACAATGGATTTGCATTCATTACGGATGATAATGGAATTACTTGCGACAATTAGCATAATGGCACATAATGGGCTCAATGAACTCTTCGTGCCACCTTGACAAAGGCAGCCTGAGAGTCGCGCTATGTAACTGTGCATGCAAGCACACTTTGTTCACCGCATGCATGCTTTAAATCACTTTAAGGGCTCTTTTACAAACACTACCTGAAGAGAGACATAGTAGCAAAATGGTTTGGTATTAGAACACTTTGTGTATTATTACAAAAACAAAACGACACGACTCAGAGTCGAGCAGAAGAGACGAGTCCCTTAATGCTAAGAAGCCACAGGTTCATCCTGTATGTTTAAAGTAAGCTTAATGCAGGCAGGAGAAATACTGAGAAGACACAGACGGCAAAGACGTGGAGTGACATGAAAACTATTAGAATTCCCTGCAAGTGACAGAAATTAAAGTTGACCACAGTGCACCAAAAGGGGAGAATTTAGCAGAAGATATTTTGAGTTGATGAAGACAGAAACCGTGAAAAAGAGAGCAAATATTACACAAACACGACTCCAAGGGAATGATGATGTCGCTTCCTAGATGTTGCATGTGTAAACAGGCAACTTTATGAGGTGAATTTATGCAAATATTGTGTTTACAGCTCGTTCTGCTGCCCCCAATAAGCCGGAAAACTATTAATTCTGCTTCACAGGATCTATTTTTATGTCACTTAGCATTGTTCCAAACATGCAAGTGCACCTGATACGGCCAAATACTGCAGAGCAAACACTTTCACAAGACATAAAGTCAAACATTGATTCACTTTATGACAGTGACACGCCATAAATAATCTCCAAACTAACCACAAATGTGAGTGTTTAAAGAATAACTCCCGTCTCCGGCTGTATTGGGAGACATATGGCCAGGTGGAAGGTGAACAACACAGTAAATCAAGCCAGGAAACAGGAACTAACCGCTTCCCTGGATATCATGGACTGGTTTTACACATGAAGCCGGCGACACACACACACACACACACACACACACACACACACACACACATCAGAAAACAAGTACTAAAGAACTAATTCCTGTTCCAGCTGCAGCGACGACCGACGTCTCACTTCATCGATTATGTAGGTGAGCCTGCGAGACGGGAGAGGAAAACATCCCCGATGCAGCCGGCAGGAAGGGGGCTCGCCTAATACAAATGTATGTGGCACAACACACACAGAACAACAATACATCATGTCCTTATTTCAGGCTGGGTTACATTAAAACGCATTACTTAGTCGATGCTATTTACATAACAACTGTCCTTGTGCTGCTCAAATAGTTACACATATTTAGCTATTTGGTTGCACAGCGACAAGACAACAACACAAAAGTATATATTTAAACAATGTTTCAGGGAGTCTTATCCTCATAAGAGGTGGGGGGATTTATACCTGCAAACGACACCCAAAGTAAATTATAAGCTGCTCTTCAACCATTTGCACCAGCTGCATGATTTTGGTCTCATTCAAAAGAGAACTCTCTTATTGTTCTTGCAAAACAGTGAAGTATCACTCCAAGTGCTTCTTCACTGAGTAATAGTGGTCTGAATATACTGAATGTGAAGAAAATACACTCCGTCTGAAGTTTGTTGTTGCCTGAAGATGGTATAGCTGGTAGGTATGGACTGGAAAACACAATAAAAACATAGCACCAAGTGTTACCAAGTTCAGTCAGATAAAAGGGATAAAGACTTAAACATATTACACAGGTTTTTCTAAGAGGCGTACACATGCTGTGCATTTGGAGATATATTGATTGATAAAAAGGCCATAAATAATTATTATATACACAATTATCCCTGTCAGTAGTAATGACACAAAGTAAGTGAAGTATATTTTGTAATTATTTTGTATTTTGATTATAATAAATACAATTGTTAAACAATAAATAACATTTGTAAAACTACTATGAAAGCTAAACAGCATCTGAAGTCCCGTGTGCGGCCGCTGAACTGCGCATCTCTCGTCTCAAGGTCCGACTCTCTAAAGTTATCCAGCCAATGACATTACAGAGCAAACTTGCATATCAACTGTCGCAGTTTCTTCTCGTCCGATTGCAAGTATGCATGTGGCAAAGTAGAAATGCGCTCGAGGCAAATGTGTGGTTTGTGAGGGGAGAGCGTCGGGGAGGAAAGGGTCAAATGTAAGCCCAGGATTTGGGAAGGAATGTGGAGGGAAGAAATAATTAGTTTATTAGGTTATACAGTAATCTTGTTTTTCATTTTCACAGCTGACGTAGGAGAGCTTCAGTCATTTACTGTCATTGCATCACAGAATAAAGGAGTTTGAGCGGACGCTCTTTATGAATGAGCTTCAGTTACCAGCGTCTCTCTGAAGACGCTAATAATTCCCCTGCGTGAGGCTATTAGCGCTGATCTTTGTGACTGAGCTGGCTTTTACAAAGAGGCTCATTTGCATAGAAATGGGCCAATTTGCACCGAATATATCCATATTATCTCATTCAAATACGTGTAATGAATGCATTTCTCTTATTTGCGCAGGTTCGGCGGCCACAAAAGCAGCGCAATCCCTAAGGGCATCGAGAGAGAAATAATCAGTGTGCTCGTTCATGGCTCTGTTATATAAATATATATCCGTTTCATATTAAATCACATTTATAGGGTGCATTTTTAGAGGACGCAGTTCTTATCCGATGGTCTTCCTGCAAAGAGCTGTCAACAGCAGGCAATACAGCGCAGAGGACTGACCACATGACCATTAGGCCCCTGACAGTCACTCACTGCAGCAAATAAACAGCGTCAATACGGAGGTCATGAGGCTGTGCTGTTACACAAAGCTTAAAAACGTGTTGTCGCTATTAGAACATCTATTTTACGTAAATTTCAGCACTTGCTTTTAGCTTTGAAAGGAGCTTTATAAATACAATGTATTATTATTATTATTATTATTATTATTATTGTTAGTATGAGCGAGCCGTAACGCACGTTGTGATTGGAGGACATGTTGGTGCATCATCACACTTATACCATGTCTGTGAAAAAACACTATTCTATTAACAACCTGTCTAATGTTCTCCAGGGTCGAAGTGATGAAATATGAGTGCAAGAGACTGCACTGAATAGCAATATCATTAATAAATGATATGCTACTGCAAATTATATTCTGAACACACCAGTAGAAACTCTCCACCTGCTATCTGTTCCAGAGCCGCAGTGAGACACTGGTTGTTCTGCAAACAACTGCAAGTGTGTGTCTACGAGACGACTCCACAGGGCACAGGGCGGTCTTCATAGTCACCGCTTCCCTCTGAAAACACAGTGTTCACAAGCCTTTCGTTCCTCATGAAACATTTGCAAAAGCTGTATTTTCTCAGAAGTTTAAAACAACGTTAGTTTCTCAGGGTGTAGATCAGTGGAACAGTGTGGAACGTCGCCCGTGTGGGTGCATGTGCGTCCAGGTGCGAGAGAACAGACAAAACAAGGAATCACTTGTGAAAACATTGCTCCATGGCGCGACATACTCCTTTCTGTACTTGTCACAGTCATGTGAATGTGGTAGTTTAGTCCATACTGGAGTGCTGCAGAGACGGCACAGCTACACGAGTCAGGAAGTGCGTTTTTATGTCATTTTTCAACGCGGTACAAAATGATCTGGAATTGTGATTCTGCAGCACCTCATTAATGATAATGGGTCTCCTCTCCTGGAGCACATCAAAGAACTGGTGGAGCTTTGTTAACGTCACACAATGAACCAACTGCAGTGTCACTACCCCAAATACAAGGCCGAGCACATGACTAGGCTGAGGAGCAGTTTCTAAAAAGGTGGTGACTGCATGAAACTAAACACAGTACAGACATATGAAACAGAAAAGCTTAAAACGACACAAGCATGAAGCTTTTGTAACGCTCGTGCTGGGCACTCAGACATGATAATCTGTGTTCAACACATTACTGAGGGGAAAGACATAGACAATGATCAATAACATACGGACAGTCAGTGATTCATAGACATCGACATTTAGAGTATAGACAAGTTTCTGAGAGATGTGCACGCTCTCGAGATGTACAAAACTGGGTTTGAGTAAATATGATATAAATGTCACGGTCCCATCTGTATCCCTAGTGTTTTCCTGTCCATGTTTTCCCTGTCTCTTTTTGTGTGTGTGTGTGTGTGTGTGTGTGTGTGTGTGTGTGTGTCACGGCCAAAGACTTCAGCAGCTGATCTCATTCAACCCATCAACTCCAATCTGCTCACCTGACTACAATCAACTCATCCCAGCACAGTTTATCTACCCTGGTCTTCCAGCCACTCATCACCAGATTGTTGTTTCTACTACCCCGGATCACTGCATAACTTGTCGCTCAACTCCTGTTTGACCGTCTGTCTACCTGTCTGCCTACCTGCCTACCTACTGTACCATTATTCTCTCACCATCTGCCTACTAGCATCCTCTGGACGTACCCATAACAGAACAATCTGGCCAACATGAACCCAGCAGACACAGACTCGCTCCGTGAGGCTCTCGCTAACCAGGGTGTTCTCGTGGGTCGCCTTGACCAAGCACTTCGTGAGGTAATGAACAATATTCAATCACTATCTACCAAGATGGCACAGCTGGGACATCAGCTGAGCCTGGTTTCTACTCACCTCACGCCTTCTGCTCCGACCAACCCTCTGGAGCCTTTACCCTCTCCAGTCCGGCCTCATCCCCCAGCACGTGAGCCTAACATTCCCACTGCCAATCGCTATTCAGGAGACTTGGGGACATGTAGGTTTTTTTTGTTAGTGTTCGCTAGTCTTTGAGCAGCAGCCCGCTACATATGTTTGTGACAGGGCCAAGATAAATTACATTATTGGGCTACTCACCGATAGCGCTCTAGCCTGGGGTTCAGCTATATGGGAGGGTCAGGGTCCTCTTTGTTTTTCACTCCCAGAGTTTTTATTGGTCAGCGGTAGGGAGGCGTCACAACGTCTTCTTGCCTTACGACAAGGGTCCCATAGTTGAGTTGAGTTTTGTACACTAGCAGCTGAGGCCGGTTGGAACTCCTCTCCAGGGAGTTTTTCGTACAGGGTTAGAGGATGCTGTTAAGGATGCGTTAGCGATGAGGGACGACTCTGCCAACTTTGTGTCTTTAGCCATAAGATTGGACAACCGTCTTAGGGAACGACGCAGGGAAAGGGCTAGTCTGTCCTCAGGGTTGTCTTCTTCTCAGGTAGTTCCTCCTTCTCCAGCTAGACTCGGTGCAGATCTTATTGTTTACCCTAATACCAACCAGGTAGCCTCCTCTTCCCACCTACCTTCTGTGGAGCCAATGCAACTAGGCAGAGCCTGAATCACTCCAGAGGAACTTCTCAGGAGACTCAAGGAGAGACTCTGTATGTAATGCACTCACTCCGGCCATTTCCTGGCCTCCTGTCCCCAGCGACTAAAAGAGGGAGCTCGTCAGTAACGATGGGGATTCTGGCGAGCAAGACCACTTCTTCTGCCCCACAAGACCGAAGACCCCTGCAGGCCATATTGTTGGTGAACCAACAAGCTCTCTCCCTGCCAGCCCTGGTTGATTCTGGAGCACATGAGAGTTTCCTGGACGCCCAAGTAGTGGTCTCGGCCGGTATCACTACTCAACCTCTGTCAACGCCCCTATCTGCTAGAGGGTTGAATGGAAGGTTCCTGGCCCAGGTCACTCAGATCACTAAACCACTTCATCTCATCCTGTCAGGCAACCACCATGAAGAGATAAGGTTTCATGTTATGCCTTCTCCCCACACACCCCTAGTACTAGGCCAGCCCTGGTTGAAATTGCACAACCTCCACATAGACTGGTTAACTGGTCAAGAGCTGGAGCTCTTTTTGTCACTCCTCCTGCCTGCAGTCTGCACTTTCCCCAGCGGGTTGCACCAGACCCACATCCAAACCCGAGTCAGTTGACTTGTCTGCAGTTCCTGCTGTTTATCATAACCTGGGAGAGGTCTTTAGTAAACAGCGGGCCCTGTTTCTGCCTCCTCATCGACCTTACGACTGTGCCATTGACACTCTTTCCGGCACTCCTCTACCTTCAAGCCGCCTATCCAACCTGTCCCGACCTGAGTGAGAGGCCATGGAGGTCTACATCCGGGACTCTCTCGCGGCTGGTCTCATAAGATCATCTTCATCCCCTGTGGGAGCGGGCTTCTTTTTTTGTGGCTAAGAAGGACAAATCGCTTCGGCCATGTATTGATTATCGGGGTCTGAACGACATTACAATTAAGAACAAGTATCCCCTGCCCCTCATCAATTCAGCCTTGGAGCCATTACATGGAGCTACCATCTTCTCCAAGCTCGACCTCAGGAACTCTTACCATTTGGTCGGCATACGGCAGGGGGATGAGTGGAAGACGGCATTCAACACCCCCCTTGGTCATTTTGAATACCTGGTGATGCCATTTGGACTCACCAATGCACCCGCCGTTTTCCAGGCTCTAGTGAACGATGTCCTCCGAGACCTGCTGAATCGTTCTGCATTTGTTTATCTGGACGACATCCTGATTTTTTTTTTCGCACTTTGGAGGAATATGTACAACACGTGCAACAAGTTCTTCAAAGTATGCCCACAATTCGCTCTCCTACACCGCCACGGGTATGTCTCCATTTGAGTGTTCTTTGGGATATCAACCACCTTTGTTTCCAGTCCAGGAGGTCGAGATTGCGGTGCCCTCAGTCCAAGCTCATCTGCAGGAAGATTTGGAAGGGTGCTCGCTCAGCTCTGCTGAGGACCACTGAGCGTAACCAACACATCGCCAACAGTCACCGGACCCCCGCACCAGAATGGCAAATAGGTCAGAGAGTTTGGCTAACTTCTAAAGACATTCCTTTACAAGCGGAATCCAAGAAGTTAAAGATTTGTTTCATTGATCCATTTAAGGTGGAGAGGGTAATTAACCCATCCGTGGTCAGACTGAAATTACCATCATCCCTGAAGATTCATCCCACCTTTCATGTATCTCAGTTGAAACCAGCTTCCTCTAGTCCTTTGTGCCCTCCTACCGTCGCCCCTCCACCTACCCGAAGCATCGACAAACCACCCGGCCTACACGGTCCGACGACTGTTGGACATCCGCCGACGGGGCCATGGGTACCAGTACCTGGTGGATTGGGTGGGATACGGTCCAGAGGAGAGAATGTGGTTGTCCCGCAGGCTCATACTGGACCACTCTCTCATTCGTGTGTGTGTGTGTGTGTGTGTGTGTGTGTGTGTGTGTCATGGGCGCGGCCAAAGACTTCAGCAGCTGATCTCATTCAGCCCATCAACTCCAATCTGCTCACCTGTCTACAATCAACTCATCCCAGCACAGTTTATCTACCCCGGTCTTCCAGCCACTCATCGCCAGATTGTTGTTTCTACTACCCCGGATCACTGCATAACTTGTCGCTCAACTCCTGCCTGCCTGTTTGCCTGCCTGCCTGCCTGCTGTACCATCATTCTCTCACCATCTGCCTACTAGCGAGTATTGCTTTAATAAACTAATAAACTTACTCCGTTTCCAGAGTGTAGTGTTCTGCGCCTGGGTCTCCTCTGGACGTACCCATAACAATAAACTGCATGAGTCGCAAAAGTAATGTGTGGAAAATGTAAATATCCCACGAAGAAGACTTCCCTTTCAGCTCAGAGGTTCAGAGTCTTGGATTTTTATAAGGTGATGGATAGTTTTGCACAGAATTTGACGAGGAAGTGAAGCTCGTTTAAAAAGGGAAAACCGGTCACAATGTTCCTCCGTCCGTCTGAAGGTGACATTCTTTCAGAGGATGCCGTGTTTCACAGTTCCACTCAAAGCGGCATGCTCTGTCGCCAGACTGATCCGTGTGAAGAGAGAACCTAAGTGTTCAAGTCTTCTTGTGTGCTAACTTTCAACACTGAAAACTATGCATTACATTTAAATGCATTTATTTTTCCAACTTCTTGACTTGTTTGTTTACACAAATGTGATGCAAGTCTTCTTTGAATGCTTTGTTTTTGTGAACGTGCTCCAAAAATAAAGTGAATTAATAGTAAAAGAATGTGTGTGTGTGGGCGAGAACGGTTTACTTCCTGGGTAAATTATTTACAGCCTCATCTTGCATCTCAGTGGTTTAGTCAGTTCTCAGATGCAGTATTAAGAAAAGGACAATGTTTTTCTCTGAGGGTTACATCATAACTTTAAGCATCATCAGTAACGTTAACACCGCAGAGTACGAGGCATGAAATAACACTCCCATCGCCGACGGTGATTCAATACGCAGGATTCAAATGCAACATGAAATGGGTCAGATCTTGATACCATCTGAATCCCATTGTGATCCTCAAAATCCATTAAAAAAAAACTGCTCATGGCAGACGTGTGCCTTCAGAAAAGTGATGGGGAGCGTGGTCACAATCTGAACGATCACTTCAAATCATAGCGTCGCAGCTGGAGAGATTCAAGGTCAAACGCACAACAACAATCATCCAACATACGGGTAACAGGTGCAGAATTGTTGGTACCTGCAAATGCAATATTTTAATTTATTCAGCCTCTCATCTCTTTTTACCTACATGCTCCCCCAAACCTCACATCCCTACAGAAAAATAAATACATTTAAAAAAAGGAGGGTATGACGTCTAAAAGCAAAAGTGTTCCAACCACACTTGGAGGTGTGTCATTATCCCCTCCTCCTGGCTGCATCACACTCAACCCAATGATTTGTGCACGTGGGTACAACAACTCACACCTAAAGTCTCTCCTGAAAGGCATTAACAGATCTGCACGAGGTTGTACAAGCAAACCGTGGCAGAACTCGTTGTGTGACTATCACTGCAGTTATTTAAATGTGTCATCACGAGATTGTGACGCAGACGGGCAGCTCTCACATTACAAAGTCATCTACCGGGAATGTGTGCCTCTGTGCACGTTTTGGTCAATAAAGCGATCGTGCAGCAAAAGTACTAACCCTGCATGTTTCAATCACTGTGTACTTAACTTTTTCTTTTCAATAAAGGCTTTAAAATGGGGATTTACAGTCGGGTTTAGCATGAGGATAAAAGGGAAACTCACCTTAGAATAAATGTAATCTTACTACTAAAATAAAAAGTAATGTCAGGGGGACATAAATTCAAGAACTCTGAGCCCAGTTGCAAATCGGGAATACATTTACCCCAGTGAGCCGGTGCATTAAAACAGCGGTGAGTAAGGCCGAGTGCCAGAATGTTCTTTAAAACACTCCATTTTTTGTTGTAAACTCATCAAAATTGGTTCATCACTAACTGCACACTGTTGACAAACCTCCAAATATTCAGCACGGCCCTGAACATGCAGACACACGCCATTAAAAGGACGGTATCATCATCATAATCATCATAGTCACTCGACCCCCTGCCTCCTGGAGAATAACCCGCAGCCAAGATCTACTTTACCTCCTGCATTCAGGTCAGGATGTCATCCTAAGTGCTGGAGGGTCTCTCTCACACACACACACACACACACACACACGCACACACAGTAAAGACCTGAGAAGTTCCCAGTATGAATCTCCGATACCAAATAGAAAACAACCACCAGGAAGCCATCGTCAGACTGAATAATGAAGTGGTAACAAGATGGCAGTTCAGTGTGGATATCAGTCTGGAGACTTTGCTTTTGCTCATGAAGATTAATAGCATTATTTACCAACATAAAACCATAGCAAGCAATAACAATAACCATCACATGTGCTGGTCAGCAAGAAGCACGTTATTACAACACAAGCTCTCACATGAATTACCTCGCTGGACTAATAACTCCATATTAGAGATGTGCAGCATAATTATTTATAATTCCCCCGCAAATAATAGCACCATGAGTCTGAATTCCTACATAGCAAACAAACTAATTAAAGTTAATGAATGTCAGATGAGCAGAATGAAGCAACGAAGCCCAACAGCCAAGTGTTGCTCAGCTCACCACAGTGGAGACACAGCAAAGTGGAAACTGTTCATCAGTTTTCAATTTCACTGTCAATTTGATGGTAATTACAGCAACATGCAGACATCACAGAAGAGACGTATTGTCTTTATTACGCATGCAAAACATTGTTTGACTGAAAGATCTGCACTCCACATCCACTTTTCCAAAGCTTTCAACCACATTTCCCAGCCGTTCACCGGAGAGTCTGCTCAGTAACAAGAAGCGTGTTAACGCTGAGGTGTGCAACTCTGCAGCGCAGAATAAACTAACTCGATAGCCGTCTTCGAGCAGCTCCTATACTTCATTTATTTTCCTCTACTGGCACAAAGTAACATGGGATCAGTGAGGTTATTCTTGATGCTAAGGCCCTTAACTTCCCAGTGCAAATGTTTAAATGATCAGGTCCTAAAAGTTGCAAATGGCCAAATCTACCTTCTGCGAGCGGCTCGGAGGCGTGGTTAAAGGAAACGCTAGTGCGCATGCTTTAGGGAAATGTTATTTTGTTGTTTTTTGGTTTCATGCGCCACCGAACCACTTTCATAGGAATGAACGGGAGCCGGCCTCCAACGCTGTATCCAGTTCTCTTCATACATCCATGCTTGATGCACGCTACTACTTGACACAATGATTGAAAGAAATAAGCAGCTTATACCCGCAGCCTAATGAAGAAGCAGTAAAACCTCTTGTGTTGCGACTTTCATTGTGGTCTCAGATTGAATTCATCCATACAAATGCAATATCAAGGATTTGACCATTTTTGACTTTATAAAAAGGCTTCGAAACCTTTTTCTTCAGATTGGTTCAATGCTCTCTTTTCGTCACAACGGTGCAGTAAAGCGACTGTTCCCTCGCTCCATTGTCTCCTCGCTCGCGACCCGACCCCCAGATAAGTGTTAGACGATGGATGCTTCAGAAAGCTTCATCTCCCTCATCACAACATGGGATATGAGGGGAGTGGGAGTGTCCATTAATAAGGTTGGGTAACACTTTCCATGACGCTCATGTCAATAACGCATTATAAAACATACTTATAATGCGTTATGATCTGCTTGTAGCACTGTATATAATATTCATAATGCTTTATAATCAATACTCATCACACATTATAAAGCATTGCATAATGATTTTAAAAAGGTCAACACTTCATAAATGCTGGTCACTGTGAAATGGTTTGCAAGCATGATGTAATTTAACATGGTGCTTGTTTGGAAGAGTGAAGGTTGCATCACTACTGCGTTATTTTTATCATAAACACTGACAAAAGAGGAGAAACAGTTCCATCTATTTATATCTAAATGATCAGAGCAGCTGCTTCCAGATGGACTCCTGTATGTTTCAAGTATCTGTGGCCATAAATACATCTCTGCTTTTATAAAAAGCACACAGATCCTGTACACGGAACATAAAAACAAGGATTCTACAGAGGTCCACACACACACACACACACACACACACACACACACACAAAAATTGTGTGTGTGTAATAGAATCTGTTGCTAAGTTACAGGAGTACTGAGCACAGTTCTTCTGGACTCACAGGGGACTGTTGTCAGCTGTGGTTTCTGAAAAGGACTCTGGTTTGCCCTGCATCCATGTTTGGTTCAAATATGATCTGCAAAACAGCAACGTCCTCTGTCCCTCTCCTCTACTACTGGATGTGTTTCCACTCGGCCTTGGGGACAGGGAGGAAACGATGAACACAGCGATGGGAAATCCGCCGTTTAGATTCTGATTGGACAGTTTTTTTTCCAGAGGGGCATCACTCTGTTTGTCCTGCAGGGGAGGACCGTGGGTAACAGTCCGTCCACAGGGGAATTAAAAGCGTATCTTGAAGCAGCACCAGTAAGAAAGATGATGTGGACATCTGTTTTGAATTTACACACATTACGAGCAAATGGGCAATTCAATTAGACGGGCAGAAAACCCCATTACCACTGGAATCCTGCCAACGGCCACCGGTCTGCACACAAACAGGAGAAAGCCCCTCTTCCATTCTTCTCTGCCCTCTCTACGTTCACTGAAGAGGGCAGAGAAGAGCGGAAGCAGCGCTTTCTCCTGTTTCCAGATGTCGACAATTGATACGATTAGGCAAGTTAACCAGCAACCGATCAAATTGGAAATCATTTTCTGTAAGTAATTGTGTTATTCCTCCTACATTTCTGCTGTAATGGATGTTGGGAAGCATTTCCTCGCATGGCTGCCATTTGTATTGCTCTTGATCTTTTTATCCTGATTGTGAGTCCGTTACATAACTTTCATTTAGACGGGTAACTCCACTGATTCTGCAGATCTAAGTCTGTCGGCGATCAAGTTTCATTGTGGGTAATGCAAGCAGCAGGTTTTCACAAGGAAGAAGAATGCGTGGAATATAAAAGACGACATTTTTGTTGTTCTGCCATCGTGAGTCTTCTGGGAGTGCAATGCTTAAACGTTTGAATAATCTTTTAAATGTCAACATTATAAAGTTCCCCTACCGATTCCTAACACTGAGCACTGTGCAAACTCCAACTTGATAGTTCCTAGACTGTCCTATCAAATGTTTTTAGGAGGCAGGAACCAAATCTGGAAGTAGAAACTCGCAGGTCGAGGCCAAAGAAGTTGCTTTTAAATGTTTGAACATGTTTAATTACCATTTTTACATAATATCAATTCAAAAAGGCAGTCCTACACAACCTGGAATTTTAGTTTTAGCCTTAGCTTGTGTGAACTTTGACTTTTGTGAAAAGGCTTCCTGGGTTCCTGTAAAAGTTCCTACGGTCAAACTAAGCCACAGGAGCACAAGAGTTCTGTCCTGCATCATCCGTCTCCCTCTGCTCATAAAACAACGCTGCCAAGGTTCCTCAGACTTCAGGAACCACAGCCAAGTGAGTTTGAATAGCATTGACTGACCAAACAAACAAACCACACCACACTAATCTTTGTGTGAACACGCCCTCAAATTAAATCTTTACTTCATATCACCTGTTTAAGAGACCATGACTCTACAGTGTATTGTGGACATTGTCATCACTGGGATTTGAGTAAAGATGAGGATCCTACAGCTGGAAGTCTCCTCCCTCAAAGGCCTCCAACATGAAATGCAATATGAAGTGTTGCCAATCACACGACTACTAATGGTGACAGGAAATGCTTCGGGGCCACAAAAAGAAAGAAGTGGCGATGAACAGATTTAAAACTTCAAATGTACTGCAAACTTCTACTAGTTTAAACTATTGGAGAGTTCTCCCTGTGACCGCTCAGCGTTGCAGCACAACACCTGTATGGAAGTTGAAAGTGAAATCCTAGTTCTGCACGCTGGTGATTTCCGGTACAACTCCTCAGGCTAAAAACGAACGAAGGATCACAAGGTTCACTGCCTTTCCAAAGACCCTGGGGCGGAAACTCAGCATGTTCCTGGGAGCACACGTGTAAGATATCTCGGGATCTCACATAAACAGCAGCGGTCTAACGGAGCTCCTATATAAACACGGGAGAACAGATCTGCTAAAAAACAACAGCATGGCGAGGAAAGAACAACAAATACAGCAGCTCGTTCCCACACATCAAATGACAATGAGGCTTTCGCAGAAAATACAAATAGATGCAGTCACATGCCCTTCACACAGGAAGACTAAACTATCCGCCCGTTGGTTCTTCTACGACCAAACTATATAATCCAAGAAGGATGCAAATTGCACATTGATGCAAAGTAGTCGTGCAACTTAATGTTCTCCTTCCACAGCTGGATACACGACTGATGGCCCGGATACAGTGAGGGACGTTTGTTTCTCTGGAGCACACAGCTCATGTACGAGCCCCTTTAAGACTTGAACAGTGAAGTTCAGGAAGGACTTTAGAAGCAAAAGACATTAACGTCGCGTGAATGTCTCCATATTCATTCTGTCGTCTTTATACTCGAGAACCACGCTAGAGAAAATGTTTACGACCAGCACACACACACACACACACACACACACACACACACACACACACACACACACACACACACACACACACACACACACACAAAGTGTACCTTTAAATAATGGTGGAAAATTCAAATGGGTAAGCACCTTTATTACACACAAAGTCCAGCAGCCCTGGAGAAATGTTTTGAAAGTAATATTGAGGTTGTAAAAAGTAGCACCAGAGGCATTTGGAGTTAATGAGGAACATGTAGGTTCAGCAGCACGTTAACACAGAATCCCCTGAAACCATCGACTGGAAGCTTATTACAAGCTCAGATGAAGTCAATGAAGTCAGTGCTTCCAAAGCTAAAACTAAAAACACACAATGCCTCCTTAAAACAACCTAAAGTTCAGCCATTGTGCCTTTACTTCACAATAAAATAATCACTCGTATATACGAGTCAGGTCGATGGTTGGAAACGTGCTTTAAGGCCAACATTAAGGAGGTTGAGAGAGGGACGTATATCCCAGATGTCCGATCCTCTGCGTTCTGATGTGCTCTCTTCTGTGGACGAGTCTGGAACAGGGAATACTATAATACACAAACACAATCCATCCCTACAGGAAACCAATGTGCAACAATTACTAGTCACCCTTAATGAACGGGGAGCGGACATGTGTGGCTTCACTGAACCACACGTGTCGTGATGCGTTCTGACACACACTCGGACCGTGTGCAGAAAGAAATGTAATGTGATGGATTGAATATACGAGATAAAACATTGTGACAATACATTTCTTTCTAACTTGCAATATACAAAAGCCTCTAAAAGTTCCAACATAAGACAGTCAACCGCCTGTAATCACTTTTTATTCTGATCATGAGTCTAATATGTCAAAGGGACACAGCAGAGGATAACCCGACTGTAGTTTGTGTAGATGCACTCGTGTACTCAAATCTATATTTGTCTGCAAGCCTGAGGAGCAACAAGCCAGCTGACAATGTGTCAGTGGCAACCAGCAGCTTTATATCCCATAGTAAAGTCTTTGTCTACCAATCACTAGCACTATGTCAATTAAGTTATTTCATGTTTGTTGAAGAGTCTGCATGAAAAACAGTCACTTATTAGGTTGTTTTTGTGCTTTCTTTGGTGCCTGATTGTCTCTTTTTCTAAACCTTTACTGGAGGAGTCGTTGAGAACAGCTGGGCTCTGACCAGCATTAATTCCTGCACTAATATCCTTCAAATGCTGCTCCGCTCTGCACAGTTAACCCTCTCTGATCGGCCAAAGTGCACCTCTGGTGGGCCTGAACGCACAAAGCTAGAGTTTCATTCAAGTACATGTCTGCAAAGTCATCATCTGTCACCACAGGAGGTGTCCCGGCTGTCATCCAGTCTTTGGCACAATGAAAGTATTGCAATATTTATACATTTACAGTATTACAAACCGTCTGTGGAGACATTCCCGGGAAAGAAATGCTGTACTGTACAAAAATAGAACTATGTAAATCTGAAAACTTGAAGCTTGTGCATCAACAAGACTCCAGAAGTCTAAGCACAATTCTATTGTGACTGAAATCTTAAGGATCGCCACTTTAAAGAAAGGCCTCAGTGGGGTTCAAATAATCTAGGTCAAGGCCACAATTGAAAGCATAAATGTTTCTACTAGTCTTGAATGGCCGCACTCCAAACAAGTGGCAAAAAGCTTCCCTCCCAGCCTCCCAGAACTCTTTTGTGCATCTTTGTAGTTTGGACATGATGAACTGTAGACGTGCAGACAGTCTCTCCTCGAGAGCATGCGTTGCTTTGCACTTGTACAACAGAAAAATACATGAGGTGGTGGTGATCCTTTTTTACTCCTAAAGAGTCTGTGCCTGCCACTGCTGTAAAGATACTTTATTTGTTCAGGCTCTTTATTAACATACTAGTTGTCACAGCTGCTATTTGGCAGATAGAGCCAGTCAGAAGCAGGAGGCTGTGCGTTGTTTGCACACGCGCAGTGCAGTATATTGTGCAGATCAATATAAAACTTTAAATGCACTTTACATACCTGTCTCCAGAGAAAGCTGTCCATGCCGTTTAACATCCAAGAAACAGCCACGTGGATTGCAGAAAGAATAACTCCAGTGATGACTGCGGCGCGCATCCTGACGGGCAGCAGAGTGTAGATGACATGGGTGAAGAACACGGTCCACCAGATCCCCTCTGAGGCACTTCTGGGCTGCACGAGCAGCACTCCGATCACCTGGATCACCATCACCAGCAGGATGACCACATAGCACACGATCCACATATGGTCCTGGTGAAACGCGTTCCTGTTGCACACCACCATAAGAACTAGTGTTAGTAAGATGGCCACGGAAAACACCACCACGTAAGTTACGTTGGGCTTCTCTGGCCCCCCGGAGCAGTGGAAGCCCAGCATGACCGTAAAGACCAGCACCAGCACTGCCATCAGCATAGTCAAACTGCTCTGGTTGAGACGGAAGAAGTAGCGCTGGTAGAGCCGCTCCAACTTTTCCGACTGGAATTTCTTGGATTTTAAAATGTGCATCACGCCGGTGCAGCACGCCACTACAGAAAAGTTCACTTCGGGCATAACCTCCTCCTCGTCGGTCCTCGGCTTGGCTCTCCGCTCATCCAGACCTAGCTCCACAGACTTGGGTCTCACCTCGCCGTCTGGACGTTTCGGGGACGCACGGTTTTTGTCACGGCTCTCCTCGCCATGGTCCTGCCAAGCCGACCTGGACCTGAAGCTGACCCGGCTGACGGTCGTGGTGGCTCGCCCGGGCTGCCGGTGCTCCAGATCATCCTCTTCCCTCCACCGACTGTTGGTCCGGGTGAGCTTCTTGCGCGGGGATCTGGCTGAGTATGGGCACCCATTGGCCACGGACTCAGACTCTCCCCAAGCTGATCTGTGCTCGGTCCCTCCCCTCAACCCGGGGGCACAGACTCCGGGTGGGCTGACACTGTTAGATCTAGACATAGTGGAGAACAGCAGGCAACGACAGAAATGTGCCTCTACAAATACACACTGAGGGAAACGTTTTGTTTCGCTTAAAAATTACGTCAGGAAACTATTTAGTCCCAAAAGATGAGACGCATTACAAGTCTGTCATAAGTGGAATGTCCCATAGTCACTGCTGAATCAGCCTGGACGCTGGTTTAATCTCAAGCATTCATCTAAAACACATTTCTAAACTAGAGGAGATTATCCAACGCAATAGTGGTGAAAAACTCTGGGAATTAAAAAAAAAACAATTGAACATGCGCAGAAGTCACAGGGGAGCCACGAGAGGAGGGAACGTTGGATCCAGGTGGATTTGGCTCTACATCATTGGGCCCAATTAGCCACCATCCATGGAGAGGTTGCACGGCAGCGCGCGCTGTAGCCTAGATGAAATAAAACCATTGCACAACTCGGATAGTCCCCAGAGATCATAGCGCAACACCATCAATTACTCCGTGAACCCGTTATATCTGCGCACATGTTTCCCGTATCCGTACAAACGCTGTGTGGACAGAAAAGACGGAGATGGAGGCAAATGAAAAGGTGAATCCCATGTTGGCCGCTCTTATTCGGTCCCGTCAAGTCTGGATGCACCTGCACTGACCCAACATTGCAGCATGGACGGCGCTGAGAGCCTCACGTTTGGCCATAAAGCATCATCACGATCCTCGCACACTTGCGCTGATGGCAGCGCAGGAGAAAAGTCAGCCACCCCTCCTCCTCCTCAGGCAGCCACAGAAAACAGCTCCTTGGTCCATTGTGTCGCCTGTGTTACCGCACGGTCAATTTATCGTCAACTCTGCCCCGAATCAATGTCCCAACAGCTGTCCATCACTGCTCAAATCCCCAGAGAGCGACTCCTGATTTGATTTGCAGCCAGTCTCCGCAGCGCACAGCGGATCCGCAGCCGTGCAGCGGCAGCACTTCACAAAGTGTCTACCCGGTGCCAAAGTGTACTCCCGCAGCCTCGGACAATCCGCTCGGTGTGTGTTTGGAGAGTGGCATCATCACACATTTACCGCTGATTGCTGCTTTAATGGACATTCAACCAAGTGTGCTTTCTGCAGTCCGCCTCTCCACCAAGATTCCATTGGGAAAGCTTTATGGTGAGTCACGATTTGACGCACTTTCATTGGACGACAGGCCGGTCAATCAAAATCAAAGAAGCTGTGCGACCCCCGGTCGCTTTCGATGAATGGGCGGGCCTGTTCTCACAGCTGGATGGCCCTGACACACGCACGCATGCACGCACGCACGCACACACACACACACACACACTGGGGGGTTTAATCTCTCAGTGAACCCCACTTCTCCACTGGTTTGGTCAGGACTCCGGGTCTTGTGGTCTCTTTGCACCTTCACCTTTTTGTTTTCCCGTGTTTGTTTATTAACATTTAGTTGTAATCTTAATATGAACATAAAAGTCAGTTGTAGAACATGTTTACATTTGTTCTTGTCACTATCCTGCATGTTTTAATCTTCAAGGGGTGACACTGTGAAGATCAATTCATGTATTCATTCATTTATCAGTTAGAAACGAGAAGCGGTGCATGACTTCTTAAGAGTGAAGGTGTGATGCTTTTATCAGCTTCTTACCAAAGAAAATGAATATTGTTATTGATTTACTGGTTATGGACTGAAGATGTCATCAGATGTTGTGTCCTGGGCGACAGTCGTTTCCATACGTGAAGAGAAGGTTTGTCTCGTTTAACTTCACATTGTGTGTTAATGAATGTAAATTGGAGGCACGTGACGAGAAGCCTCGCATGTTTAATTCCCTTTAGGATTTCATCCAGGGTGAAACTCTGAAGGGAGAGAACAGGAGCAGATATAAATCAGATACAAAGTTATCTTGATTCAACTTGTGCATTTTATTTGCTCTGCTCGTCTTATGACTGCTTGTTTGCTTCTTCTCTTTTACTCTTTGTATTCGATGTCTCTCACACAACTAACGCAAGTTGTTGTTGAATAAGACGAGGAAATAAGAGATCTAACCACATTATACTCACCGAAAAACAGCAGATCTCACCCTCCCAGAAGAGTATTCAGTGTTGGAAAGTAACTGAGTACTAACAAAGTACTTTAGTTGAGTGTGTTGTTTAATCTTAAAGCACACACGTGTTGTGGGTTATTTGTATCAGGGTAAAATGATTATGTTCCTGCTGATTTGAACACGACTGCCATCACACACACACACACACACACACACACACACACTTGCAGATGTTTTGAGTTTCCTGCCGTTGGGACGATAACATTTAAATAATTTCAATAAATTAGAAAAAAAAAAAAAAAGTTAAAGCAGAATGGCATATTTCAGTATATTATAGTATTAAATTATAATTATTGATGCATTCTTGTGTTCATCACTTTAATGTTGCAGCTGGTAAAGGTGGAGCTCATTTGAAGTACTTTATATACTGCTGGGTGGTGTAAACTATACTAATATATTATAACCCATTTGCAAATATAGACTTGATATGGAATATAAATAAATAACTTGTATCTAAAGCTTTGTCGTGCAGTAAAAAGTACAACATTTGTGTACAGTACTCAGTTACATTACAGCTCTGGGAATAAATGAGAGAAGTTTAAATGAAGGCGAGAAATGTCAGAATCGTTGCACCGACGGTGCAACATGAGGAACAGAAGAAACACAAGTTGCAATTCATTGGCCACAGATGTAACCGAGAGACGCACAATACAGTGCTTCATCCACGTCCTTTCATAGCAACTACTACAAGGAGAAGATCTGTCATCTGTAAGAAAGATGTGTGTGCTGACTTCGATGTCCTTGCGTGACTCCACCTGTGGGTGCGAGAGGCGAATCAGACTTCAGAGAATACTGCAGATGAAGAAATCGTCTCCAACAAAGCTGCCATAGTGTCTTCGCCGTAGAATACGAGTTTATTCAAACCTCTGATGAGCTCATGTAGCCATGAAGCTTCTGATGTTTGATTCTCCTGCTGCAACAGAAGACTGTGTGGATGTGGAAGAGTTCAACAAACCTGCAGCGTGTCTACTTAGCTCTACAAGGATCTTACTGGTGGACTCAACAGACTCTGTGGGAGTATCTGAAACCTGTGGTGAAGATACAAGTTCAGAGGATGTAGCGGAAGACAAATAAAAGAAGGAGGAATGCATTATTGCTTTTATATTTTGAAAGAAATATAAATAATATAAAGACTGCTTTAGTGGTAGCTGCAGTAGTCACACACACACACACACACACACACACACACACACACACAATCTTGCCCAAGGACACTTCGACATGCTGACTGCAGGACTGGGGATCGAACCACCAGCCTCCTGAGCCACAGCCGCCCACAATCCTCCCCAAAGGCACAGACGAAAGTATTCCACATGGGATTCAAACATCACAGATAAATGATACACACCACGGCACGATCATCTCATGACTCATGAAGGACTGAATGAGGTTGAAGGATCTTAACATCAGGCTGCAGCTCAGACTGGAGCATCCAATTAAAGACAAGCTCTGTTTGCAGCCATCTGAGGCGTGAATATTACAAACATCCTACACAAATAAACCTTTTCAGTGTTCGATTGTATTGTTTATCATGACTCATAAGTGTTGGCAATGCCTTGTGAGCGTAACAACAAGCACATGAACTATTTAGGGACATCTAAAACAACCAGGGGTTCCAGATATTGTAGCGACTGAATTAAAGCAAACAAGCAGAATTGTGTTGGAGATGAAAGCGATGAGAATAATGCATCCTGAGGAAAATGAATCCCGTTCCCACAACAGCCTTTAGAGCCATGATGTGGGACACGGGGGGAAGATTCAACATATCAGTGCAGTTTTATTCTCTCTTTCATAAAAAAGGGAGAAAATGAGGAGCGCTGCAGTGCTGTGAGTCATCGCGGTGGAGAGCGACCTTTTCAGTCACTCTGGGGATTGTGCAATCAAAACACACACACACACACACACACGCACGTATAATCTGCTATTGTGCACGATGTATAAGTGCAACTCACACACAGCCGACAACGTACTTTAGATATTTTGTTTGAATTTGCTAAAAATAGCCCTAGTTTGACAGAACCATTGGTTGTTTTAGTAACTGGACTGTCGGTAACTGAGTCCAGAGCAGAGTAACGGAATGTGTAACGGTGTTTACGTTTTCTTTCATCAGACAGATTCTGATTTCAAGACTTTTTGAATCAGGTGAAGGTGTCGTACAACAACTGGCACAAAACATTGTTATAGGATTATGTTGCTTTGGGATGAATGTTTTCCAGATTATTAATGTTGAGACAAAACCCTTAAATCACACGTTATACGCACACTAGAGTCATTAACAATATAATACAGTGTGTGGACACAATCAAGTTGCATCATGGGAAACATAGAAGTCAGGATGTTCTCTGCTGCTTCGATTTTGACCTTTCTTTCTAAGTGCAACACTGCAGGGAATTCCACTTTAACAGAAGCCTTCTGGATTATTGTAATGCTCTATGGTCATACGGTGGACAGTAACTAAGTACATTTACTCAAGTACTTTCCAAAAATTCAACTTTGAGGTACTTGTACTACTTTATACTTCAATTCCACTACAATTCAGAGACAAATATTTATTTGTGATGGGCTTTTATGATGAGCATCAATAATTATAATTCAATAATATAATATATATGTTTATGAAATGGACCTAAGTGAGACTTTGAAGGCAGGACGTTTACTTGTAACAGAATATTTCTATTTATTACTTATATAATATTACTTTTACTGACTGAATACTTCGTCCACCTCTGGGAAAAGTGACATTATGTTTTACACATGCAGGATTGTTCGTGTGCTCATCTTTCATCACAAGCACTTACTTTTTAATTTTCTTAGGATTTATATTTAACTAATTCTAATTTCTTTTGCTTTATCTATGTTTCCCACAATGAACGCACCAAATGGCAACGTTGTCCCTTAGAAAAACATCACATTAACAATAATATTTGAGTATAGTTTGTGGATTTTTAGTTTAGTTTATATACAGTATATTACAGTACGGTTCATACACATGTTTGCATGTGAGACTCCATCATTTGAAGTGGCTGCAGATGACAGAAGGAGTTGCTGTCGTGTTGTCAGCTGATTGGGTCTTCAGCTGCTCCTGAATGCACATGAGCCTGCTAAGTATTTGCACTCTGGAGATTGTGTAGATCAAAAGCCAGTGACACTGTCTGAACAGCAGCGTGCAGATGAAAGGCACGGCTGTTGAGAGTCGTGCACAACCTGCTACATGCATAAAATCCATTTTCATTAGAGTCCCAATGCATAGCAGTGTGGCTCAGAAGATGGTGAAGACATACAATGTTCCCACCTACATGGTGCACAGGTGCATGAGTCACCGGTACATCTACATTTAATACACACAATAAAACCTTCTTTATTATCATTAGTGCACTTTAACTCCATTAAACATGTACCAGTGCATGTAATGTATAATGACACATAGTGAATATGCTTCCCATATTATAGATTTATTGTAAATATATACTCATTATTCATACCTGTACAAAGTCTGCTGGCCCCATGCAAAACAATTGTATCAAAACTTTATTAAGTAGAACCAGTTCTGGAGTAACATATGCCATGCTTTTGCTTTTTAAAGTTATAACACACACACATCGTTTCAGGCATCAAGAGTTCCTCTTCCATGCAGTTCTACACTGAGCTGCACTTCTGCTCCTGCAAGACATTTCCAACAAGTATCCCAAATCATGCTCAACCATTAATGGGGGGTAAACCACAAAGGCTTGATTCGACATTACAGCCACTAGCTGCTCACTTTGCTACAGATTAAAGGAGTAAGACTGGTTTATGTTCATGACGGCAAGCAGGAGTTCAGCAACGTAACACGTGTGTGTTGGAGGGAATTGCTCAAAAGAGGCACATCGATCGGAGAGCGGCTGGGATGGAAACATTAAATGTTTTGGCAGTGATTTCCTTTTTCTGAGATTTCTGCCTCCAGCCAAATATAAACCATGTGAACGGAAGGTTTTTGGCACGCAAAACATTACAAAATTCAATTTAAAATATTGTGACATCTTTTTTTGTAGAAGCCAGCATTCCAGTAACTCTGGATAATCCTCAGACCTCACAGGGCCACTGCACATGGAACTACTCAAAGCTATTAGAAGCTTATTAGGTGGACGATGCAGAGCAGCGCTTCTGGAACTGGGGACGAGACCCCTGCAGGAATACAGAGCCTCTGGGGGGGATACAGAGACCCTGCAGGGATACAGAGTCTCTGGGGGGGATACAGAGACCCTGCAGGGATACAGAGACCCTGCAGGGATACAGAGTCTCTGGGGGGATACAGAGACCCTGCAGGGAAGGGCACACTGGGTTAGGGCGAAACCACAGATGAAGTATTTCACATGACTTATCAACCACAGTTGTAACTAATTACATTACGCACTGCATGACGAGTGACTTCTTTCGGCTTCAAAAAGGGAGTCTGGCAACGTCTGAAAACAGGGACTGACTAGACATCAATGTTGCTGTTAAACTTCTTCTACGTTATGTTTCATTTACCTTCCAATCTACTGGCCTGCAGGCAGACATCTCAGATGAGTGTGCATCTCAAATACAACCAAAACTATCTGCATCCCCAGATATCTGGAGGTCTGTGACAAGATGCTCCTTGTAATGAACAGAGCATTTAAAGAGTAATTTAAAGTGAAAAGCTTGTTTCTGCTGACCTCCAGTGGCTGAAGCTCTCGCTTTGCTGCAGTGAAACAAACTCAGAAGGGAAGCGGAGTTAAAGTTTCAACTAAAAGAGGTCAGTAAAGGAATATTTACTCTCTGCAACTGAGACACAAAATAAATATCAAGCATTCAGGATTACAACTCCAAAATGTCACAAATGTAAACATTATGAAATGTGCATCAAATATATGACGAGTACAACAACAATAAAAAGTATGATTCAGTTTGTACTGTACGTTATTAGATTCCCCTCATTGAAAAGGAATGACTACAAGCTCACTAATTGAATTCAGATCCCAGTTTGCTACCTTCTCGAGCACTATTTATTCCCTCTTGTGCCACTTTGAGGAGTATTTCAGCTGAAATAACTGTAAATTAATGACCACCACTTTTATGTATAGCAATATCATTCTGTATTTCAAAATAAAGGTCCATAAAGTTGAACATCCAACATATATTTGGGCTACGATGCAGTTTGTTACATATAAAAGCTCATCAGAAAACACTGTTGCTACTTTATGTTCTGCTGTTTCTTTTACTAAATGTACTTAAGTAACTTAAGTCATGAGGTCTTAATTGTTATTTTGTATTAACATCCCGTTTATAAAACACACTGACCTCTTTACTAATTAAAGATGGAGTGAAGGCTAATAAAGCTTGAATGAAAGTGTATAAAGTATAAAGTTTCACTTTATTAGAGTTTAAAATACTAAAATGTAAAAGGAAAATGCAACGGCATGAAGAGAAGAGGGAAGGATGTGTGACGCAAACACACACACCGGCTACAGCGCATTAATGTATAAAACACCTGAACATCAAACAATGAGGAAATCAAAAGACATCTCTGTCAACACATCCAATGTGACAGAAGTCAGAACCACATCCAAGCAAACACAAGAGAACTGATGGAGAACCATGCAAGCACAGAATGGAAAAAGGTTTATTGAACTTAATTAGAAATGTCAGAGTGAAATGAATGAGAGAAGACCAGTTTGCACCGACAAACACTGTATATGCAAAACCTACAAGCTAGTTTTAGTCTTCACGTTATTCTTTCTATGTCCTAGTAAAGCAAAACTGCTTCTCTAAAGAGAGCGAAGGGGAGAAATCTATAAAGGGATTTTCTATAGTGACTTTTAAAAAGGAGGTTATCGATTCTATTGGTGCGTCACTCAGCTGCACCGCGCTCAGACAGCAGCTCATCTGTATCCAGGGTACAGTTTCTTCACAGCTGCAGGCTCCCCGACTAAACACAAAGTAACCTACGTTTGTTCATAAATAAAAACGACAACGAAAAATACAAAAGAACCGGCAGTTCGTTCATGATCAGCTGGGGAAAGAAATTAAGTTGCTTGATAATTTGAGCTCCTGCAAGGCTCACGCTTCTTTAAGCAGACATGATTTTGTTCCTCTTCTGTTGGTTGTTTTGGTTTCTCTTCCCTTCATCACACGTGTCTGAATGCTGCTTGGCTCACTCCACTTTGCTGTAGTCTTCCACGTGGCCCAGCACCTTCTTCCTCTGTCGTATCATGTGGAAGTAAAGCTGGGGGAAGACTGGAGGGGGGGGGGGGAGGTAGAAATATAGCTCAAATCAGACAATTTATAAATCAAAAGGACGCTGAAAAACTGATCCATGCTTTTATCTCAGGCTGACTCGATTACTGTAATGCACTCTTTACCGGCCGCCCAAACAAAACACTGGAGAGACTTCAGCTCATCCAAAACGCTGCAGCGAGGCTGCTGACGAGAACCAAGAGTAGAGACCACATCAGTCCAGTGTTAGCCGCTCTACACTGGCTTCCACTAACTTTTAGAATTGATTTTAAGGTCCTCCTTCTTGTATACAAAGCCCTAAATGGAACCGCACCAAGTTACACTGCCAACTCTCTAATAAACTATGTGCCCCCAAGAACATTACGATCATCCACTACTGGTTTATTAAATGTTCCCAGAAACATCCAAAAGAAAATTGGGGATGCAGCCTTTTGCCATTATGCACCAAAGCTCTGGAACACTTTACCTGCAGACATTAGGGAGGCAAGCTCACTCAATATCTTCACAAGTAAACTGAAGACATATCTCTTTACTTTAGCCTTTTAATAGTGATATTTTATATCTCTTTACTTTAGTCTTTTAATAGTGATATTTTATATCTCTTTACTTTACCCTTTTAATAGTGATATTTTATATCTCTTTACTTTAGTCTTTTAATCGTGATATTTTATATCTCTTTACTTTAGCCTTTTAATAGTGATATTTTATATCTCTTTACTTTAGTCTTTTAATAGTGATATTTTATATCTCTTTACTTTACCCTTTTAATAGTGATATTTTATATCTCTTTACTTTAGCCTTTTAATAGTGATATTTTATATCTCTTTACTTTACCCTTTTAATAGTGATATTTTATATCTCTTTACTTTAGTCTTTTAATCGTGATATTTTATATCTCTTTACTTTAGCCTTTTAATAGTGATATTTTATATCTCTTTACTTTAGTCTTTTAATAGTGATATTTTATATCTCTTTACTTTACCCTTTTAATAGTGATATTTTATATCTCTTTACTTTAGTCTTTTAATAGTGATATTTTATATCTCTTTACTTTACCCTTTTAATAGTGATATTTTATATCTCTTTACTTTAGCCTTTTAATAGTGATATTTTATATCTCTTTACTTTACCCTTTTAATAGTGATATTTTATATCTCTTTACTTTAGCCTTTTAATGGTGATATTTTATATCTCTTTACTTTACCCTTTTAATAGTGATATTTTATATCTCTTTACTTTAGCCTTTTAACCCTTTAACACCGAATGTGTCGTCGACGACACATTTTGCAAGCAAAACTTTGGATTACCGTAACTATGTCAAAGTTTGCGCAATCGAAAGAATTTCAACGGTTTCTGAAAGCTGAGACTCTGCGCTTTACGGCATATATCGACTCATTACGGTAACTTCACTTACGGCCCTCCGGAAGCCCGCGAAACAGCGCCTTCGTTGTGAGCGAATACACACAGAGCGCTGGAGAGACACAAACAACACAGCGGAGAAATAGAGCCGGAAAACAGCGGATTGAATTCAAATGGAAGCAAGATGGTATGTAAATCAACACTTGTATAGCGTTGTGCCTTGTTTAGAACAGTGTACCAAGTCTGTAAGATTGTACTAGGTGTGTAATTGTACTTTATATGCGTAAATGTGCGCGTCTTCTTCAAGTAGCCTGCGTCCTAGCCGAGGCTGTGTACAAGCTTTAGCTGGAGAGGAGGAGGTGTTACCAGAGATCACGAGGTGTTACCAGAGATCACAAGGTGTCACCAGAGATCACATTCAGGCCTGTAGATGGAGCTGTAGGGATGCTGGATGATCTGGTGACGCTGTCAGACACAGAAGCCCCTCACCACATCACACCACAAGATGGCAGACTGAGGCAGAGCCCGATGATGGAGTCCCTCAACCACCCCAGGCGCCCAACCCCCTCTCGATATGGGAAACCCAGCACCAGGTGACATTTATTCCCACTTTGATGCTGCAGTTTTCAAACTCCTCTCTGAATACACAAACAAGAATGCAGCCAAAAGCCTGGAGAGAGGGAGACAGTTCATCTGGACTGAAATAACTCCAGAAGAAATGAAGAAGTCCACAGGCATGTTGCTGTACATTTCATTTTTGGACCTGCACAAAGATGAGCAACTTTTGGTGTAAGCAAACCATTTTCCATGTGTCATTCCCTGCCACTGTCATGTCTCCAGACTGTTCATGGCCATTTGATCTAATCTTCATATGTGACCCAGAGAAAACAGGAGCAACAGGAACATTCACTGGCAGTACCACCAAGACCTCTGCATGTGAAGGGACACTCAGAGAGGAGAGAATTACCCTGTGTGGGGAAAAACGCCTGGACATATTTTCCATTTTATGGCCTGTTTTTGCAGATGTAAGAGTAAAAGACTCAAAACTTTTACTGGATATAGTTGTATACATCTCAAACTTCAAATGTAACATGTTAAATCTCTTATTCATGTACATTTGCTGTGTTTTTTGTTCACTAAACCACTAAACTCAAATTCCGCTTTTGTATTTCTCTTCATTTTAAACTGTTATTACACTCTCATAACATGCAATAAATTGTAAATGACTGCCAGATATGGAAAGTTCCAGTTATTGTTGGAAAATGGGCAAAAGCACTTACTCACAGGACATTTCCTAACCTTTTTTATAGTCAAAATAAGCAAAAAAGTCCATACGAAAATGTTGAGGCTTTTTTGGCTTAGGTGTTAAAGGGTTAATACTGATATTTTATATATCTTTACTTTAGCTTTTTAATGGTGATATTTTATATCTCTTTACTTTAGCCTTTTAATAGTGATATTTTATATCTCTTTACTTTAGCCTTTTAATGGTGATATTTTATATTTCTTTACTTTAGCCTTTTAATGGTGATATTTTATATCTCTTTACTTTAGCCTTTTAATGGTGATATTTTATATCTCTTTACTTTAGCCTTTTAATGGTGATATTTTATATCTCTTTACTTTAGCCTTTTAATGGTGATATTTTATATCTCTTCACTTTAGCCTTTTAATAGTGATATTTTATATCTCTTTACTTTAGCCTTTTAATAGTGATATTTTATATTTCTTTACTTTAGCCTTTTAATGGTGATATTTTATATTTCTTTACTTTAGCCTTTTAATGGTGATATTTTATATCTCTTTACTTTAGCCTTTTAATGGTGATATTTTATATCTCTTTACTTTAGCCTTTTAATGGTGATATTTTATATCTCTTCACTTTAGCCTTTTAATAGTGATATTTTATATCTCTTTACTTTAGCCTTTTAATAGTGATATTTTATATCTCTTTACTTTAGCCTTTTAATAGTGATATTTTATATTTCTTTACTTTAGCCTTTTAATGGTGATATTTTATATCTCTTTACTTTAGCCTTTTAATGGTGATATATCATCTTTAATGCTGCTATTTTATGACACTTTAAACTCATTGTTGCTATTTTATACTATTTGTAATGCTATGTCACACTCATTCACATCAACACTGTGATTATTGTACTGTAAATGCTCTTATTCTGTCTAATTTAGTACTATGCATGTTGTATGAAAGGTGCTATACAAATAAAGATTATTATTACTAGGAAAGGAAAATGTCTTCAATTGGTCTTTTCTTCAAATGCAATGAACTTCTGCATATTTGTGATTTAAAGCACAATATCATCTCAAAGTCTGCTCGTTGACTTACGGGGAATGTAGGAGATCATGATGAGGATGAGGAAGCTGTGGTAGTCGAAAGAGAAGTTGTACTTGTTGGGCAGCGTGACGGAGTACAGGCCCGTCTTCTGCACGTACGGCAGCGCCGCGTAGATGGTCAGCAGTTCCCCCGTCACTCCCATGGGATACAGCGCAAAGAAGAAGGTGTACCTGCAGCAGACGGGTTTGTGAAAGAGGAAGCAGAGGAGATAAATGATCAATCACATTCATCGATTCGGAAACATGAGAGGAGGCCGGCACCGCTGATGTAACGAGCACTGAGGGAGATGTGCATCATATGGATTTGGCTGTTATACTTTTTGAAACTTGGTGCATGTTAAGAACACAGGGGAAGAAGGAAATATAAATAGTTGCCAGAGGCAGCAACACAAGAAACATTTTTCTTGAGGAATGTTTGAGAACGAGCTCAGGCTCCGAAACAAGTAGAGCAAGTAAACCAGAAACTAAAACACTGACCAATGGCTGTCCTTAAAAAAAGCCGTGCGTGGAAGGACATGTAACTCTAGAACTATGTATTTAAGTAACAACTGTTGACAGAGATACTACGCAGTCGTTAAAAGGCTGCATTCACAGTTTTAAATCCCAAAGTTGTTGCAGCTGTTGTGAGAAAGTGGAGCAAACAGCCGACACAAATCATAAACCAATCAGGCAATCAATGTGCTGCTAATAGAGAGGAAGTAGCACCGCCTCGGCATGCTTCTAAATGTTTAATCATACACCTGTTGGAGCGTCGGGTCTTTTGAGGAGAGAGAAGAAGAAGCTGGCGTGTACAGATGATAGAACTGAACTCCTTTTCAAAAGTTCCTTAACTAGCACTTCAAACCCAGCGACGGTCTTCTCTGATCCCTCACTCGACTCTCCAATTGTTCTGCCTCTAAGTGTGCGACTCAATCCGACTGTCGAACACCAGTATAGCGACGGTCTCATTCGCTACCTAGCAACAAAGACCGCGGGGAGGGAGGCACTCAACAACGGTTGCCTTGTTGAAGATGCAGAAAGAGACGAACGGGAGATTCTTATGGTGATTTTCTGTTTTTCTTAGATAAATATTCGAGTTTAAAAGTGATAAAAAATTATCTTTGTGAGAGAAACACTTTTCAAAACAACCTCCTGAACCTTTTTATGAGTATAGTCACACATCTGCTGTAAGGTTCAGATGAGGTAATGTGAACAGCAGCGTAACAAGTTATCTTTCGCAAAAACTTAATAATAGATTAATTAAATATTTTTCAGAAAATAAAACTTTTCGTCCTACTTCTTTCTCATTTTACAAACTAAACGCTTAATGGACAAATGATTCAATAATGAAAATCATCATCCGCCCCAATGGAGTAAAATAGGATAAAATCATGACTTTAAATAAAGAAATGTTTCAGATAGAAGTTAACAAAACATTACACATTCTCAAGTGCAAACCTCAAACTGGCAGAATTAATTTATTCGTTCAGTATCAAGTATTGAGGCTCTTATGAAACCAAGTTTTGCACCGATTGTTCATCGTCAGCAGGTGAAGTTAAATACAAATGTCTCCTGCTCTGACTCTCAGGTTGACTTTCCTACCTTGCCCATTTGATGAGGTATGGCAGGTGATTGAGGAGGCTGAAGGTGTAGAAGGAGTAGCGGATGATCTCTGTGATGGTCCAGGCCGTGACAAACAGCAGCACGCTGTCCTCACTCTGCACCTGCGGAGTGAACACACACACACGATGACGGGGAGGAGGACAGAGGGACAGGCGGGCTTGCATCATGCTGCTGCGTTCTAATCTACACTTCTTATTGCAGAAGCATGCTGTTTGTTTCAGACGCTCACAGATCAGATCACACTGCAGGCAGATGGTCGCCACCCTCAGATATTAGGTTCAAACCAACGCAAATATGATGTTAACTTCTTATCACACACTCAGTCTAAATACAGTTTCAACACACACGCACACGCACACACACACGCACACACTGGCATAAGAGGGAAAGAGCTTGAGAAGAATGTCAGTGCAGCATCATACAATAACACACACAAAGAAATCATGAGACATTATTCACAACATTAAAAGTCAGCAGATTCATTCCTGCAACCCGACAGCAAGACCGTCTGACGTTACTTACACATGTACTCGTCTCCGATCTATCGACAGGGCAAACAGCACATCAACGGGTCACTTTTGAACATGAATCTTTTACATTGCTTTGTCATACCAAAGTCCATTATGTGCTACGCAACTAAGACTGATGTGCATACGTTAGAAAAACAGAGATTAGCTCATCGCACCTCTCTGACGCTGTGTGTGACGGCCCACGTGAGGAAGACCCGGGACATGACCTGGAATCCAGTCAGGACCACAGACGACGGTACGATTCCTGGGAAATGAGACAAAATACAAAGACTTGTAAGGATGCAGGAGTGCTGGTAGACGGTACACGTGTGAGTTAGGATAACGCTGAATTTATCAGGACATGTTCAACAAAAAGCATTTTAATTATGAACGTCATCTATTTGGGAGGTGATGTGTTTGGCTCAGTTTGTCAGCAGGATTACGGGGAAAAAATACGAGCGCGATTTTCATGAAACCTGGTGGAAGGGTGAAGGGTGGAGCGTGGGTCACAAACCCATGAAGGTTTGGACTGGATTCGAACCACAGAGCGGACACGCACAATATGTTTCACTTTCATTAATATTGCGAAATACGGTATTTGTGCTGCATGTGGTGTCAGAATAATCTGACAAATAAATTCCTAACTGGGAATATTAAATGTGCCACACGACTAAATACACCGGACAACATGTTGGTAGAAAATGTTTCATTAGAGACTTTGAGTTCTGAATGTTGATGCAGTGTCTTCATCTGGCCAGTAGAGAGGAACATAGAGCTGCGTGTGTGTGTGTGTGTGTGTGTGTGTGTGTGTGTGTGTGTGTGTGTGTGTGTGTGTTTGCTCTGCAGCAGCTACAGGGAGCCTCGATAATCTTTCTTTAAGCCGAGGTAATGAAGAGAACGGACTGTGAGTCGCTCTCTCCTCACACATTAACACCACGAAACAAACAGCTTCTCTGCTCTCTTTGGCAAACACTTCAAATATGAAAAGCTTCTGTTTGTCTGTACACATTTACATGTGAGATACAAATGCAATCTGGTGAGTCATTATTACAACGTGACCAGTGGGAATCATAATTTAAAAAGATACAAGCCGGTGCTAAGCACACTGGTCACAATGAGTTGAGATATGGAGCTCTAGGATTCTGTTTAGAAGAGTCCAAATGATAGTTTCAGATCCTGACAGTCGATGATGCACGGTGATGCGCGGTGATGCACGATGATGCACGATGATGCACGATGATGCGCGGTGATGCGCGGTGATGCGCGGTGATGTGATGCGCGGTGATGCACGGTGATGCACGGTGATGCACGGTGATGCGCGGTGATGCACGGTGATGCTCGGTGATGCACGGTGATGCACGGTGATGCACGGTGATGCACAAATTTGATTTGTCAAATTAAAACTCGTTGGAAGCTTCACAAATATGTTAATAGTTTAAATATTAAAGGAAAAACCAAGAGCCTGCTCTGTATTCAAGTGTCTGCCCGTACGCACCTCTACTTTAAATATAGTTAGTCGAATAATAACTTTAATTCAGACTTCACTTAAAATTGTGAAATTTTGAATTTGAGTTGTGAACTCATATTTAAAATCTAAACTTTAGATTAGTGGTTTCATATAACCAAATATCTCAAGTACTTAAACCATTAAAGCAAAAATGTGATTACAGAGATCTTAAATGAACATTTTTACAAGTTGAATTGTAACGACAGCTGATGAGGTGTTACTGTAACAGGATGGAGAGACTCACCTACAGCACAGTGCAGGATCTGTGGGAGGAGAAGACAACAGACTTATTAACAACTTATTTTAACTCCTACAACACACATTGATTGTTACATTTATTATTATTTTTTTAAGATTGATTTGTAAAATCTAATTTAATCAAAATGTATAATATTATTATCATCAATATTCCCAAGACGTAACGAAAAGATTTATTTTTAATGTACTCTGTAATATAATAAACGGACTTAGTGTTTCTACATGATGTGTTTAGTGTGTGTAAATATATTACTGTTAAAGATTAACTAAATACTGTAGTGCACTTAGTCTGACGTTACTGACGTTAAACAGTGTGTCTGGACAGGATCAGGGAAACACCCCCTCTGCCCTATATACAGTACGTGTCAGTGTCTGCATATGGTATGTGTGTGTGTGTGTGTGTGTGTGTGTGTGTGTGTGTGAGCACACTCTAACACTTGTGAGGGAACTAGAAAATCCTCTTTTACCTAGTTTAGAAACTCCCCTTTAAAAACTTCATTGATCTCAGTCACTATATTGTTATTAGTTTAAAATCTTATAAAAAGTCATTATAAAATACTCAGTTGGTGCCGTGCCTTTAACAGTGCAGCCAGGCTGGTATTATAGAGGACATGACAAACACTGTGCAGGTAACAGGCTCTGTGGAAACCAGTGAACGTGCAGACCTGAATCCAAGACTCTTGTTCATTAATGCATTACGGGACCAAAACCCTCACACTGATCTTCCATAAATCATTCACTCCAGTGCACAGCGTGGACAATCGATAGATGCGTCTTTAATCATCAGTAGTACTGTAAAATCATTAAAAATCATGATCAGAAGGAGAAAACATGTCGATGACAGCGACCTCTGCTGAGGAAAAGTATTAATTAAGGTTTGAGGTCAAAGCTTAAACACTTTCGTTTTAAAGTAGACGTCTAAAACTCTGAGAGGAGTTAGTCAGTAACTGTCCGACAGGTGTTCTCAGTTCATTTATGTCTCAGAATATGTAGATTAGGGAGGAAATTGTCATTTTTTAAATCCATTTAAGGTCAGAACAGATTGAAAAATGTCACTTTTTGCTCAATTGAGCCCTAAAAACATTATCGGTGGATTAATAAAAGGTTTAAACAATTGTTGCATCCCTAATACCTGAATGTAAACATTTGATGCCGTATGCTAATAAGAGCAATACTAGTCATCTTTAGAATATTGGCACATTACAAACTGTATTTAATCAGATATATTGTGAGATTTGTTTTGTTCCCAGCTCATCTCACCTCCAGAATCGCTCCAGTCTGAAAGAACTTCAGAGGCTTCTCTATGGAGTAGTACAGCCCGTGGTAGCTTCCTCTGGCCAGGTAAGCTCTGACCAGACCCACAGCGATCACCAGCCACCTGGAGGGCAGAGGAGGAGCATCAAAGATCAAACAGATGTTCATGGAAACAGACATCTGTGGTAGACTTGTGCACGGTTTCTGTTTTACATAAAGGATTCTGTGTAAAATGTTAATATGGATGGAGAAGTGTTGCCTGATAAGCGTTTCAGCATTTCTAGTAAAGCATATCACAATGCAATGTATTATAGCATTCAGAATGAGCGTGTCCGCCTCTACACAGAGGTCAGCTGCAGAGCATTATACGTACGAGCTGCCAGAGTGTCACTACAGGAGACGTGAGCAGGTTTCACTTCACACTTTGGTTTGTGACTTCTATCTTTTAGGCCTCAATCTCAGTCAGCTGCAGGGATGAATGTCGACATCAGGGCCAGTTGGGAAGAAACGGACTACGCCTGCTTAGCCGCTACGTCAGCATCTGAATGCGGACTCTGCATTAAACGTGCGTGTATGACACCCGAACAAGCGCTCAATACAAAGCAGGCACTGTGTGGCCCTTCAATACTGAGGCATTCACAAAGTGACCGAACTGGTTGGAACAGCGAGCAAACAACACCCACCATCCGATTGTGCAACAGTCTAAAAACCGGTGCAATAAAAGTCACACAGGGAGATTTCTCAGTTTATAGTTCAAGGTAATTACTTTTTTAATTTACAGCAAGAATCTGGGTCAGGCAATGGAGGTTATGAAATTGACGTCTAGTGAATATAAAGTCTGGTTTTATACAAATCCAACTGTAATAATTTGAAATGCAAAATGTAATCCATCAGCAGAGTTAGACTGTTCTATTTATTGATACAAAATTGGGAATTTTTTATATATATATTTTCCAAACATGTATTTTTATTTACTAAATATATTTCTGATAATTTCTGATTTTCAAACATAGTCTCAGGTTCCTTCTCACTCAACTTCCCACTAACAATTTCCAATGATATAGGGATAGTAACTACTGCTGCTATTTTAATGATTATCGGTTTTCAATTAACAGATTTGTTTTTCCTATGAAATGTTAAAAAAAGTGAAAATCACAAGTTCTGACCAAAACTCAAAGATTTTCTATTTAAATATAATAAATATGATGATAATAATAAAATAGCGAGAAGCAGCATATCCCCAAATTTGAGTTGTCAATTATTCACTGACCTTTGACATTTTTACAGATTATTTTTTCTTTCAGAGACTAATCTATTAATCGACTAATTGTTTAATCTTAACTTTTTTTCTTATTATTAGGCTACATCTTAATTAAAGTCCTACAGAGCACATATACAAATATAACCTCTGTTTAATTATGTTGTAGTAATGTTGTTTTTCCTGTTATAACCTAAACATTTAGGTATTTTAGGCAGAAGTAACCAACAAGCCCTTCGCTGTCTCTTTTTCCTCTCCCTGCACATTATTTTTCATTATTATTTCTGTGTCATTTGTTTGATTTTTTAAACTTTTCTGATGAATAACATACAAACATGCCCTGCAAAAATAATATAACAATGCAAGATTAAAACCCATACTTTCTGGAGTTAATCTGCAGACAATAAACCATCTGTCTTAATATTTCTGTACTGTAAACGGTGGAGACCCGTCAATCACACTTACTGTGCACGCCAGGTGCTGGTGCACGCGGGACGTTAATCTCGATTAGCCGTTAGACGTTGGGGAAGCAAACTACACGTAATGTCACTACACAGCATGCTAGCAGAGTTTCCTACAACAACTACCTACAATGTGCAGATTAATTATCCCAAAATAGCAGTGTAACATTACAACTGGGAGATCTTGCTCCCATTATTTAGTGATATCTTTCTCGAAGCACACACACACTCACAAAACGCACACACACATACACAGCAGCATTAGCACGAGGAAACACGCTACATACCCCGCTGTCATAACAACGTTGTAAATGACCAAGTAGGCCGTGGCCAGGGCACCGGGTCCCTTCTTTTTCTTCGCGGCTACATCGCCGTGGACCGGCTTGGTGGTCCCCGGAGCAGCTGCCGACATGACTGCAACCCTAAATGGTCTTTGGTCCTGGACGATTTCAGCTGTCAGGTTCACCGAGTCAGGAAACTAACAGGGGGCCAGACCCGGAAGTGTCGTCCCGAAGCGAGAGGATAAACTCCTCCGTACTTCCGCCTTCGCTTTGAGACGCTCTCACTCAAATATCACCTTAAAAATCGTTCCTTTGGATGTTCAACTGTATTTATTATTATTGTTTAGACATTTTTCCACCTGTGAATATAATGTAGCTGATCTATCCGATCAGATATGTCAGTTCCTCAGTATTAAGAGTATGATGCTCTTAGATAGACGCGCGCCCCCTATTGTGCGTCCCAAACTACACACATGCTATACGAAAAGGGCCATAACACAATTTCAGTCCTCACAGATACTTTATCTGAAATAAGAGAAAAAGGCTTCTGTAATTTAATATTATATTGATAATAAAGTTAAAGAAGTATGCTTTAAAGAAGTGTTGGAAAAGTGTAAGCTATGTGTAGGCTATACGTGTGCTTTTTGGAATTCAGATAGAAAAGCAATATTTAATCTGTTCTTCCAGTGTTATCATTCAAATTTATTTTGGACAGTTATGCAAAACTTCATAAACAGGACATACAGATTAATGTATTTGATTTGATGGTATATTTGTTTTCTTATGGGTGAATAGCCGCATTACCTATATTATTCAGCTTCTGATCATCTTTGGTGAATTCAATTATCATCATTATATAATCAAATTAAACTATAATTAATCTGCCTTGTATAGTCTGATGTGTTGCATTTTGATCTGTCATAGATCTCCATATACAATAAATGGATATATATGCTGGACATGATGAAAAACAGATTCTCTTTCCCCCACTAGATGCCAGTGCTTCACTAGTCTCCTCTGAGTAGGTAAACATAGGTGTCAAGTCAAGTGCCAATATGTGGAACATTTTTAGGAATTTATGTCAACGTGCTGTACTTTCAATATTTTAAATAAATAATAATGTAACGCACTGAACGTATAAAACATTATTTTGTCCGCTGCACCCCGGAGTTTAAATAAACTACAACTCTTCAGGCATTATCCAGGGCAGCCACGAATCCGGAAGAGCAACTGGTGCGAGTTTAATGGACAAGGAAGAGCTATTTGTTTAGGTTTAGTCTTGAGATCACTCACAAATCTGATTTCGTCAAATAGCCTGGCTCTTTTTTTGAAGTCGTCAGCATGCCTTTGTTTTCCCAAAATCCATTTGACCAAGATGTCGGTAAGTGAAGCGCAGTTTCTTTGTTGTTTTCAGTGTCCGAGCTAAAGCTAACGATAGGGCCAACAACACTTGAAGCTAACATTACCTTAGCGCCACTTCTTTAGTTGCGAATGCACAGCAGAAAAGTATAAATATGTGCTTTATTTAGAGTCTGCTGCTGACTTCATATAAGGTGACTTGCATTTGCTGACACGCTCCTGAGAGCACGCACAACCAGCCATCGTGTGCATGCAAGTTCAAATCAACCAAACGTCCTCGAGCCACTTCAGCGCTGCAGCTCTGGATTATTCTGAGAGCAAACATTGCTTTGAAGTCTCTTATTGTGGAGTTTTAGAGGTCGAGCCGGAAACCGCTCACCGAGTGCGCAGACAAACATGTCGGGCGCAGGTGTGGCAGAATCAGCACCTCTCTGTTACTCATCTGGTGACTCACACTGAACAATATGTACTAGAATACATTCTGTCCTTTACATTTCTCTCTTTTAATGTTTTCTCGACTTCCTTTCCCTTAAATGGACGGATGTGTATGAGGACATCCCGCAGACTGTGACCCTGAGTGATGCTCAACCACCTTAACCCAAATACTTAAAGTCAATCTGCCTGAAAAAACACACAGAACGCTGTTACCCACCAAAGTAAACTGACACTTCAGTATTGTGCTTTTGTCTGCGCTCCTCTCGCTGCAGTGATATTTCACACACACCCACACACACACACACACACTAACCACACAACAACACACACACACACACACACACACACACACACACCACACACACAACACACACACACCACACACACACACACTTTCAGGCACTGAATGAAACACGTGAACCTAATTTTGCTGTTAAAGCCTCAAAGATTCTCGTCCCGGAGTTGATGAATGAACCTGAACCTTCTGTCCAGGCCGTTGCCATGAGCCATAAGCAAGGATTTCAAAACACAGCCGTGGGTAAAGGATGAAGAGCTAACAGGACTCTGTAAATGTTTAAAAAGGGAGGAGCAACATATCCTATAATGTTCTGAGAAATGACTTCTCTTCAAAGGCTGCATTTTTGTCCATTTTCTCTTCTTTCATGTGAAAAGAAAAGTGTGTGTTCTGCTGAAAGGAGGAGGAGGAGGAGGAGGAGGAGCAGTTTGCTCATCAACCTCCTGGGCTTGACCCCTGTTGTTGAAGGACGGCGGTTACTATGGATACACGAGGGAATCAAAGAGAGCCCCCTGCTCCTTTCTCACATGATGACGATCACACCGGTGATGACACAAAAACACAGCGGGGGTGTCGAAGAAATCTGTAGCTGGGTGTGATGAGAAAGGGAGTGAACAAGAGGCTCTATTTGAACACGTCTGCGTTTTGTCTCACATTTCTGTCACTACATCTCGTTTGTCTTCTTCACAATTTAGTGTGTGCCGCTTCATGCACTGGGCGCTCAATAATAATGTGAGAAGTCAACAAGTCCAACATACAGTGCAACACAGGTGAGTAATTAGAACACAAAGCCAGCAATAACTCTCGCACTGCACTATTCATGAGACTCCGACAGCACCTGCTCCATAGTCCTCCGGTCTTACTGAACAGGTTTAGAGGATCACTGGCTCCGCCCACTGGGAAGTTGACATAATAGCATTTGAATTCTTGAGTTACGGCCAAAAAAACCTGGTTTGGTCACAGTGACTTTAACCTTTGACCGCCAAATTACAGTCAGTTCATTGTTGAGTCCAAGTGGACGTTTGTGCCAAATTTGAAGAATTCCCTCCAGGTGTTCCTGAGGTAACGCGTTTACGAGAATGCTACGGACCCACGTTCATACAGAGTCGAGAGGCTCCATACAAGGCGCACGTCAGCGCTCGTATCTTGCCCGAGAACACGTCGACATGCTGACTGCCGGGGCTGGAGATCGAACCGCCGACCTCCGACTGGTGGACGACCACAGCAGCCCACTATTGACCCCAAAAAATAAAATAGAAATATATATGTGACCTGAAATACCTCAGCAATAAATCCCTCACACAATAACATCTCACACACACACACTGACCCGATCCGTAGCATCATAAATCACACAGGCCATTAGCTTTGACAACATGTCAGTGCTCTGTTAGCCCCTCTAGGAGACACATGGTGGCGCAGCTCAAGGTCGTGCATAGAGAGGGCGTTTGGGACAAAGGTAGCCAATGACAGACGTCTGCAGCCTCAGTTTCCTTGGTAACTTGTTAGCAGGATGTCAGGGCAACTCCCCTCTCTGTGTTATGAACTACAGGAGGGATTAACACAGGAAGCCATTTGAATTTGTTGTACAGCGACATGGAGAGGAGTCAGAAGCGACGGCATTCAAGCGGCCCTGCCTGACCCCGGCTGATAGTCGCTCTGGATGAGAGCGTCTGCTAACCGTAATGATAGATGTCTTTTAAGCAGCGGAGCAGGCACAAATCAAAGTCATCGATCCCCTGAACCACAGCGCAGGTCCAAAACTCTTTGAAACATGTCCTCTGATGGTTTCTGTTTAATCTTCACTTGACATTAGAATTAAACTGATCTGAATCTGATCACCCGGAGCTCCATAAACTCTTTTTAACCCTCTTTCCAAGGTGGGGAGAAGTTTGTCCTAACTGTGACGCGATAAGAAAGGTCACTTTGTTATCGAGATCCAAAAGGTTGATCTATGTATGGTGGCATTTTAGGACACAGCAGGCTCAGCTCTACGCTGTCATACTTTGACCCACATAAACAGACACGTCTTTACACTGGAAGATCTCACTACATATTGTTAAATAACCAAATTTAAAGGGAAACTTCGGATTTTTCACTGCGTGGAATTACCGAAAGGATAGCGTTGCCGTGCGCCGCTGCAGCGCTCTCGCTCAATACTGAACCGATTAACGATCGTCCTCATTAGTCCACAAAGACACAAAGCAGCAGGAAAGTTTCCCTTTAAGAATTCTTATTAACATTAAACATCATGCTAACACTTAGCATGTAGCTTCTCCACATATTGTCATGTTCAGATCTTCACTGTTCTATTTAAATATGTGATGAATCCCAGGCGGGGCAGCTGATGCGTCCTACCTGTCTGAGGATGAAGCTGGTGGAGGTGGTGCTGCCATCCGACCTCTTCAGCCGGCTGCGTCTGGAGTAGGTCCCTCTGTTCGCCTGGTGAGGACAAACACAACATCCTTATCCCTGACTCTCTCCCGCACTTAGTCAAGGTCACCTTGGGTGCACAGGGCTCTCCTCCACTGTGTGTTGTTGTTGCTTTTATTACATTATTACTCCTCAGCCTTTTCTAACACTGCATGTGAGGCGTCGCGTCTGCTGTGTGACACACAATCTGGGGTAAGTGGATGCTTCCAACTTCCAAAATGGAAAATAGACTTGGAACTGCATTTATTATTTATTTCATCAGCAATGATTTCCTAACTCCCAGGTGACGTCTTAAGATTCCACATCCTGGCTTTTTCTGGAGCTTTCAGCTGCATCACAGGGTCTTCATCAGAGATTGAATTAACTGCATGTTCACACTTGTAATTATTAGACAAAAACAAGGAAAGTACTCACATTTGAGAAGCTGGGACTAAAATGTTCAGCATTTATTCTTATTAATGATAATGATGTACCCCTTATTAAACATCATTCTACCAGTGAGTACACTGTATTTATATCTAATTCATTTCATTTTAGTATGCAGCTAAGCACAATCACGCTTCTTAATATTATCTACTTGTACAAGATTTAATATTTACAGCATTGTCCAAGTTTTCATTCAGGTTTTATATTTGCTCTTATTTTATTAATTATGTCTTTTATGTCTTTTTTCTGACCTCCCTGATGTGTTTGTAGTCACCGTGATGCTGTAAGCTGGAATTTCCCATTGGGATTGGCTGTTTGCCATTTACTTAATCTATTATGGGTTTAGAGTTGAAACTAATCAATTAACCAATAAACTGATATAAAGAAAATTAAACGGCAACTATTTAGATTATTAGTAAACAGAAAGTCAGACATTTGCTGGTTCCAGCTTTCAAATGTGAGGATTTTGTGTTTTTCTTCGTCATATGTGACCGTGAATGTTACCTTGGGATCTTGTGATGGCCATTTTTTATTTGTTTTTAAATATATTTCACCGACTAAACAATTAAGATTAATTGAAAATCAATTGTCAGATGAATTGATAGTTAAAATAATGCAATTTACATGACGATGTACTGTATGTTCCACGAGTTTATACTGTGGTTAACTATCCCTTTAATACTTCTGTTATATCACCTATCCCTCGGAGAAGCAAACGTTCAGTGGTGTCTGCATTCGTTTAAGGACACTGACATCAGAGATACTGATGCAGTAGCAGAGGCTCAACAATGTTTACTAAATGATGCTACAGCGCTAAAAAATATCTATTTCTTATCTCGTCCTTTCTCCTTGTGCATCATGAGTGGAGTTCCATCAGAAAATGCTGAATAATTAAGAACCCAATTAATTTCCCTTTGATAATCACATTCTCATCATACTGCAGGAACCTGTGTGATAATGATGACACCTAGGGCTCATTAGGAATGATGGAATATGCAGCTTCAGATCAGCAGCATGATGAGTTCAGTGTCTGAGAGGATCTGTGTTTTTAAAATCAATGTTGCTTTTAGTGAGTGTTGTTCGCTATTGATTTCCTATAACACTGTTTGGTCTCCAATTATTATTATTATTATTATTATTATTATATTCACGTATTATGCATTTAAACATAACTATAAGAAGAATTAAAGAGCCTCGGTGATTTCACGCGCTTTGTTATTTTTCCTACCTGAAACACGGGCTTCTGCATCCCTTCTCCTATCCCGTGTCGGGTGTAGATGTGCCGGACATCTCAGCCAGTTCGTCGGTCCAGGGCGGAGGCTGCCTCTCCGTGCCGGTCCACTGGAACTGCTGCTGCTCCGGTGGCGGACAGTGGACCGCGGGCTCCAGCTTTGCTCCGGTTCCGCTTCACGACAACACAGAGAGGAAAAGAGGAGTCCCAATCTCGGCCGGTCTGCACAGATGGAGCCGGTGTATCAGCGCGAGCACGGATACTAACCCACCCCCCCCCCCCATCACATAGGGCTCATCGTGCTGCGTTCAAGGACAGTGCGGTCATTCTGAATTCCAGTAAATGCAACTTTAGGTACACATGAACGACGCAGCACTCGATCATCACTTGTTTAAAGTGAAATGTTGCACTAATTGAAACATATTCTCACGTGTACAACTAGAATATGTTTAAACATATGTAGTGCATCAGTGTGCAATAACCTGTAACACTAAGGCTCCACTTTAACTGTAAATTATGCATTTTATTGTTTAAATACAGTTTAAACTACAAACTTTAAATACATGTAAATATCATCAATGTAATATAAATGCTGTATACTGTAGGTCAATCCTAATAGGATAAAGCAAACTGCTTTATCATCCCATATGTATTCCAACCCCCTTTGCACTATTGTCCTACTTATTTACTTTTTATATATTATATATTTATAATCCCTGCACATAGTAGAACATATTAGTGTTACCTTTGTGGTCCTTGTTTTGTTCTCTTGGTTATTCTGGAGAGAAAAAACCCACAACAACCTTCAAAAAACAGAATACTGTAGAGAGATTTAAAATAAAGATCCAAACAAAATCCTAAAATAACACACAAGAGGATTGGTATGAATATTGAATGAAAACAATACAATAAACCTATTTTAACATATATACATAATATTCTATGTCCATTGTAGCCCAACACAATCACTTGTGTTCCTCACTTAGAAATAAAACAGCAAATGAGTAGGACAAAAACAGATGATCAGATCTCCTCCGTCATCCTCACCAGCGAAGCAGCAGAGCGCCTCTCTGCAGGTGGTGAAGCCTTCACACTGTGTACTTATCCGTGGCGTCCTGGAGAACAGCCGCGGGGCCGAACATTCATGAAGAGAACCTTTACCTGCATCTTGCCCCACAATAACACGGCCTTAAAGGACCCCAGGGACCTAAAAAAAAGAGCAGAAAAGAAAAGACAAGAGAGACACAAAATAAAAAAAACAAAAAACAAACCACATAAAAGAAACTAAACATAAAATAGAGAAAAAGACACAAAAAGAACAAAACAAAAAAAACAAATAAAAAAAAAAAAAAAAAAAAAAAAAAGAGAAAAATAAAAAAAAGAAAATAAAGAAAAAAAGAAAGAAATAAAAAAAAAAAAAAAAACAAAAAACAAAAAAAAAAGAGATAAACAATATATACTATATAATAGACTATATATATATAAATATATATATATATATATAAATACAATACATTATATAATATATACATATATAATATATAATATATATATATATATATACTACATATATATACATATATATATATATACATATATATATATATATATATATATACATATATATATAACTATATAATATAATATATAATATATATATGTCTATATATGTACAGTATATCTCAAAGTGAGTACACCCTTTAGATTTTTGCAAATATTCTGTTATATCCTTTCAGGGGATAACATTATCCTACTGAAACTTTGATATAACTTAAAGTAGTCAGTGTGCTGCTTGAATAACAGTTATAGATTTATTGTCCTTTGAAAATTACTCAGTACCAGCTGTTAATGTCTAAACAGCTGGCAACAAAAGTGAGTACACCCCATAGTGAACATGTCCTAATTGTGCCCAATGATGTTGTTTTCCCGCCCTGGTGTCATGTGACTCGTTAGTGTTACAAGGATTCAGGTGTAAATGATAAGCAGGGCTGTTAAATTTGGTGTTTTGGGCACAATTCTCTCTGAATGCTGGACAACATGGCACCTCATGGCAAGGAACTCTCTGAGCGGCTGAAAAAAAGGATTATTGCGCTTCACAAAGATGGCCTTGGCTATAAGAAGATTGCCAACACCATGAAAATGAGTTGCAGCACAGTGGCTAAGATCATACAGCGGTTTTCCAGGACAGGTTCCACTCGGAACAGGCCTCGCCAGGGTCGACCAAAGAAGTTGAGTCCACGTGCTCAGCGTCATATCCAGAGGTTGGTTTCCAAAAATAGACGTGCGAGTGCTTCCAGCATTGCTGCAGAGGTTGCAGAAGTGGGATGTCAGCCTGTCAGTGCCCAGACCATACGCCGCACACTGCATCAAATCGGTTTGTATGGC
>NC_041375.1:23794447-23834447 GCF_900634415.1 Cottoperca gobio
GTGATGGGGGGGGGGGGTGGGGTTAGTATCCGTGCTCGCGCTGATACACCGGGCTCCATCTGTGCAGACCGGCCGCAGAGTGGGACTCATCTTTTCTCTCTCTTGTGTTGTCGTGAAGCGGAACCGGAGCAAAGCTGGAGCCCGCGGTCCACTGTCCGCCACCGGAGCAGCAGCAGTTCCAGTGGACCGGCACGGAGAGGCAGCCTCCGCCCTGGACCGACGAACTGGCTGAGATGTCCCGGCACATCTACACCCGACACGGGATAGGAGAAGGGATGCAGAAGCCCGTGTTTCAGGTAGGAAAAATAACAAAGCGCGTGAAATCACCGAGGCTCTTTAATTCTTCTTATAGTTATGTTTAAATGCATAATACGTGAATAATAATAATAATAATAATAATAATAATGATGGAGAACAAACAGTGTTATAGGAAATCAATAGCGAACAACACTCACTAAAAGAGCAACATTGATTTTAAAAACACAGATCCTCTCAGACACTGAACTCATCATGCTGCTGATCTGAAGCTGCATATTCCATCATTCCTAATGAGCCCCTGAGGTGTCATCATTAATCACACAGGTCCTGCAGTATGATGAGAATGTGATTAATCAAAGGGAAATTAAATTGGGTTCTTAATTATTCAGCATTTTCTGATGGAACTCCACTCATGATGCACAAGGAGGAAAGGACGAGATAAGAAATAGATATTTTTTAGCGCTGTAGCATCATTTAGTAAACATTGTTGAGCCTCTGCTACTGCATCAGTACTTCTGATGTCAGTGTCCTTAAACGAATGCAGACACCACTGAACGTTTTGCTTCTCCGAGGGATAGGTGATATAACAAGAAGTATTAAAGGGATAGTTAACCACAGTATAAATCTCGTGGAACATACAGTACATCGTCATGTAAAGTTGCATTATTTTAACTATCAATTCATCTGACAATTGATTTTTCAATTAATCTTAATTGTTTAGTCGGTGAAATATATTTAAAAACAAATAAAAAATGGCCATCACAAGATCCCAAGGTAACATTCACTGTCACATATGACGAAGAAAAACACCAAATCCTCACATTTGTAAAGCTGGAACCAGCAAATGTCTGACTTTTCTGTTACTAAATAATCTAAATAGTTGCCGTTTAATTTTCTTTATATCAGTTTATTGGTTAATTGATTAGTTTCAACTCTAAACCCAATAATAGATTAAGTAAATGGCAAACAGCCAATCCCAATGGGAAATTCCAGCTTTACAGCATCACTGTGACATACAAACACATCAGGGAGGTCAGAAAAAAGACAATAAAAGACATTAATTAATAAAATAAGAGCAAATATAAAACCTGAATGAAAACTTGGACAATGCTGTAAATATTAAAATCTTGTACAAGTAGATAATATTAAGAAGAAGCGTGATTGTGCTTAGCTGCATACATTAAAATGAAATGAATTAGATATAAATACAGTGTACTCACTGGTAGAATGATGTTATAATAAAGGGGTACATCATTAATCATTAATAAGAATAAATGCTGAACATTTTAAGTCCCAGCTTCTCAAATGTGAGTACTTTCCTTGTTTTTGTCTAATAATTACAAAGTGTGAACATGCAGTTAATTCAATCTGCTGATGAAGACCCTGTGATGCAGCTGAAAGCTCCAGAAAAAGCCAGGATGTGGAATCTTAAGACGTCACCTGGGAGTTAGGAAATCATTGCTGGATGAAATAAATAAATAAATGCAGTTCCAAGTCTATTTTCCATTTTGGAAGTTGGAAGCATCCACTTACCCCAGATTGTGTGTCACAGCAGGACGCGACGCCTCACATGCAGTGTTAGAAAGGCTGAGGAGTAATAAATGTAATAAAAGCAACAACAACACACAGTGGAGGAGAGCCCTGTGCACCCAAGGTGACCTTGACTAAGTGCGGGAGAGAGTCAGGGATAAGGATGTTGTGTTTGTCCTCACCAGGCGAACAGAGGGACCTACTCCAGACGCAGCCGGCTGAAGAGGTCGGATGGCAGCACCACCTCCACCAGCTTCATCCTCAGACAGGTAGGACGCATCAGCTGCCCCGCCTGGGATTCATCACATATTTAAATAGAACAGTGAAGATCTGAACATGACAATATGTGGAGAAGCTACATGCTAAGTGTTAGCATGATGGTTTAATGTTAATAAGAATTGCTTAAAGGGAAACTTTCCTGCTGCTTTTGTGTCTTTGTGACTAATGAGGACGATGCTTTTAATCGGTTCAGTATTGAGCGAGAGCGCTGCAGCCGGCGCACGGCAACGCTATCCTTTCGGTAATTCCACGCAGTGAAAAATGCCGAAGTTTCCCTTTAAATTTGGTTATTTAACAATATGTAGTGAGATCTTCCAGTGTAAAGACGTGTCTGTTTATGTGGGTCAAAGTATGACAGCGTAGAGCTGAGCCTGCTGTGTCCTAAAATGGCCACCATACATATGATCAACCTTTTGGATCTCGATAACAAAGTGACCTTTCTTATCGCGTCACAGTTAGGACAAACTTCTCCCACCAGTGGAAAGAGGGTTAAAAGAGAGTTTATGGAGCTCCGGGTGATCAGATTCAGATCAGTTTAATTCTAATGTCAAGTGAAGATTTAACAGAAACCATCAGAGGACATGTTTCAAAGAGCTTTTGGACCTGCGCTGTGGTTCAGGGGATCGATGACTTTGATTTGTGCCTGCTCCGCTGCTTAAGAGACATCTATCATTACAGGTTAGCAGACGCTCTCATCCAGAGCGACTATCAGCCGGGGTCAGGCAGGGCCGCTTGAATGCCGTCGCTTCTGACTCCTCTCCATGTCGCTGTACAACAAATTCAAATGGCTGTCCTGTGTTAAGTCCCTCCTGTAGTTCATAACACAGAGAGGGGAGTTGCCCTGGACATCCTGCTAACAAGTTACCAAGGAAACTGAGGCTGCAGACGTCTGTCATTGGCTACCTTTGTCCCAAACGCCCTCTCTATGCACGACCTTGAGCTGCGCCACCATGTGTCTCGCTGAAGAGGTGCTAACAGAAGCACATGACATGTTGTCAAAGCTAATGGCCTGATGTGATTTATGATGCTACGATCGGGTCAGTGTGTGTGTGTGAGATGTTATTGTGTGAGGAGATTTATTGCTGAGGTATTTCAGGTCACATATATATTTCTATTTTATTTTTTGGGGTCAATAGTGGGCTGCTGTGGTCGTCCACCAGTCGGAAGGTCGGCGGTTCGATCTCCAGCCCCTGCAGTCAGCATGTCGACGTGTTCTCGGGCAAGATACTGAGCGCTGACGTGCGCCTTGTATGGAGCCTCTGACTCTGTATGAACGTGGGTCCGTAGCATTCTCGTAAACGCGTTACCTCAGGAACACCTGGAGGGAATTTCTTCAAATTTGGCACAAACGTCCACTTGGACTCAACAATGAACTGACTGTAATTTGGCGGTCAAAGGTTAAAGGTCACTGTGACCAAACCAGGGTTTTTTGGCCGTAACTCAAGAATTCAAATGCTAATTATGTCAACTTCCCCAGTGGGCGGAGCCAGTGATCCTCTAAACCTGTTCAGTAAGACCGGAGGACTATGGAGCAGGTGCTGTCGGAGTCTCATGAATAGTGCAGTGCTCGAGAGTTATTGCTGGCTTTGTGTTCTAATTACTCACCTGTGTATGCACTGTATGTTGGACTTGTTGACTTCTCACATTAATTATTGAGCGCCCAGTGCATGAAGGCGGCACACACTAATTATGTGGAAGAAGGACAAACGAGATGTAGTGGACAGAAATGTGAAGACAAAGACGCAGACGTGTTCAAATAGAGCCTCTTGTTCACTCCCTTTCCTCATCACACGCTCACAGATTTCTTCGACACCCCCGCTGTGGTTTGTGTCATCACCGGTGTGATCGTCATCAGGTGAGAAAAGGAGCAGTGGGCTCTCTTTGATTCCCTCGTGTATCCATAGTAACCGCCGTCCTTCAACAACAGGGGTCAAGCCCAGGAGGTTGATGAGCAAACTGCTCCTCCTCCTCCTCCTCCTCCTCCTTTTCAGCAGAACACACACTTTTCTTTTCACATGAAAGAAGAGAAAATGGACAAAAATGCAGCCTTTGAAGAGAAGTCATTTCTCAGAACATTATAGGATATGTTGCTCCTCCCTTTTTAAACATTTACAGAGTCCTGTTAGCTCTTCATCCTTTACCCACGGCTGTGTTTTGAAATCCTGCTTTTATGGCTCATGGCAACGGCCTGGACAGAAGGTTCAGGTTCATTCATCGAACTCCGGGACGGAGAATCTTTGAGGCTTTAACAGCAAAATTAGGTTCACGTGTTTCATTCAGTGCCTGAAAGTGTGTGTGTGTGTGTGTGTGTGTGTGTGTGTGTGTGTGTGTGTGTGTGTGTGTGTGTGTGTGTGTGTGTGTGTGTGTGTGTGTGTGTGTGTGTGTGTGTGTGAAATATCACTGCAGCGAGAGGAGCGCAGACAAAAGCACAAATACTGAAGTGTCAGTTTACTTTGGTGGGTAACAGCGTTCTGTGTGTGTTTTCAGGGCAGATTGACTTTAAGTATTTGGGTTAAGGTGGTTGAGCATCACTCAGGGTCACAGTCTGCGGGATGTCCTCATACACATCCGTCCATTTAAGGGGAAAAGGAAGTCGAGAAACATTAAAAGAGAGAAATGTAAAGGACAGAATGTATTCTAGTACATATTGTTCAGTGTGAGTCACCAGATGAGTAACAGAGAGGTGCTGATTCTGCCACACGCTGCGCCCGACATGTTTGTCTGCGCACTCGGTGAGCGGTTTCCGGCTCGACCTCTAAAACTCCACAATAAGAGACTTCAGAAAGCAGATGTTTGCTCTCAGGAATAATCCAGAGCTGCAGCGCTGAAGTGGCTCAGAGGACGTTTGGTTGATTTGAACTTGCATGCACACGATGGCTGGTTGTGCGTGCTCTCAGGAGCGTGTCAGCAAAATGCAAGTCACCTTATATGAAGTCAGCAGCAGACTCTAAATAAAGCACATATTTATACTTTTCTGCTGTGCATTCGCTTTAGTAAAAAGTAGGATCTGCATCATCAGCCTGAAGGTGTCTGTGGTATTGTTTCTTCTCCACCAGTCGAGCCGAAGTTTAAAATCTTTGTGTTCTTACTGGGAATGAGCCACGACAAGAAGATAAAAAGAATTGAGCGCGTGTGAAAACAACGTGGACTTAACACAGAATTCGATGAAGCATAATGAAATGAAATCAATGTGTATCAAAGCAGAAGAAGAGGCAGGTGGGGAGGCCAGGCAAGGACTGTTAGAAGTGTACTGCAACTCATTGTTATCAGGTTGTCCAAAAAAGTCGGTTAAGACTCTTCAGTTGATCCAAAATGCAGCGGCACGTGTATTGACTAGAACAAGGAAATGGGATCATATTACTCCTGTATTAGCTGCTCTGCACTGGCTCCCGGTAAAATACAGAATAGAATTCAAAATCCTTCTCCTGACTTACAAATCAATTAAAGGTCAGGCTCCAGCATATCTTAAAGATCTCATAGTACCTTATAAACCAACTAGAGCATTACGCTCCCAGACTGCAGGGTTACTTGTGGTTCCTAGAGTCTCTAAGAGTACAATGGGAGCCAGAGCCTTCAGCTATCAAGCTCCTCTCCAGTGGAACCAGCTTCCAGTTTGTGTTCGGGAGGCAGACACACTCTCCACATTTAAGAGTAGGCTAAAGACTTTCCTTTTTGATAAAGCTTATAGTTAGGGCTGGCTCAGGTTTGCCCTGGATCAGCCCCTAGTTATGCTGCTATAGGCTTAGACTGCCGGGGGACACCTCCCTGCTCTCTTCCTTCTCTCCCTCTCTCTTCTTCTCCCTCTCTTCTTCTCCCTCTCTATCTGTATGCATTTATGTAAATGTATGTTACTAACTCACCATCCGGGGTATCATCCCCGGAGTGTCTGTCTCTCATGTGGCAGGTTGCCACTGATAAAGTTTACGTCAGGATCATGAATCGTGACAGCGCCTGCTGACCTGGTCCTGCTGGACACCGGGAAGCCTTATTGACATTTTCCTGGATTCATCCAAACTTTCTATTTCTTTTTTTTTTTCCAACACAACATAATTTCTGTCAAATGTTGTATTTGTACTATGTTGTTTATCCTGTACACACGACATCTATTGCACGTCTGTCCGTCCTGGGAGAGGGATCCCTCCTCAGTTGCTCTCCCTGAGGTTTCTTCCATTTTTTCCCCTTTAATTTTGGGGTTTCTTTTAGGAAGTTTTTCCTTGTGCGATGCGAGGGTTTAAGGACAGAGGATGTTGTAACCTGTACAGTCTGTAAAGCACACTGAGACAAATGTATAATTTGTGATATTGGGCTATACAAATAAATTTGATTTGATTTGATTAAAAGAAGACGCAACAAAAACAGTCATTTCTCTCTTCAAAAAGCACAAATCTTCAGGTTAACAACAATAACATGATGTAATACTTCCCTCGTGCACCGTGCTGTGTCCCTCTTAATGACAAATAACATCACCAAGATAGTAAATGTAATAGTATTTATTTATCAGTTTACATACTGCTGCAGGTTGGTATTCATAACATTGTGCAAACATTTAACTGTACGTTTGATTTTACATTAGCGTTACTTATTTACACTTCAGCATGGGAAGTTTTCACCTTAGATATTACCCAAAAGATAAATCATATATCAATATATGTCATTCATATGTTATCCATTCATCACGCAGGGTGACCTCTTCCTAATCCAACAATCTGATGCAGATTCCATGTTGACGGCTAAAGGTCGGAGGTCAAGGACATTTTTCAGACTTTGCAGGCTCTTAATCTGAGACACACCGAGTGCTTTTGTTTCCCCGACGAGGTTTATTGATGCATGTTTGAAAATATATAAACTGCTGCACATTTTAAAGGTAGTAAACTATAAATACTGGACACGCAGTGTGTTCTCGTGAGAAACCATCTCAGACCTTTTGCCCTGCAGTTGAGCATGTTGTGCACATTTGGTTCCTCTTCAAACCTTCTTTGTTTGCAAATTGCAAATTGAATGTTGTCCAGTCATGAATTCTTCTGATGCCGACCAGAAAATGACTTTTTAGTTGTCGCAGTAACGCAGCTGTGAACTAAAGAGCTCATCGCCGTCTCTTTGAAAAAGTCTGACACAAAGTCTTATCCCACGTTCACATCCTGTGTCACCGACTTTAATTCCCTTCTGTCTGAACGGCAAATACGAGTTTAACACCCGCAGATTTGAATAAAGTCGGCAAAGCTTCTGATGCCGCGGCTTTCTCCCAGAAATTAAACACAGACATCCCTTTAACCAAAAGTGTTCAGCTTGCTGGCTGCACAGTGATAAGGAAGGGGTTTCTTCACACTGCTAATCCCTCTTATGTAGGTCACATGGCTCAACTTGTTTTGAATGATTTGATGGGGCTCTCACGCTCACGCTGGCACCATGCATGGGTCCGCCCGAACCTGTGTGACCCCTGGAGACCCTCGAACAGGATTACTCATGAAAAGTGCACTTCTGAAGAAAACAATTTGAGTTTTAATACCGTTCAGCTGCCGTGTTATCACTGCTCACCAGTTCTGTATTCTAAAACTAGGAAGGTTACAACAGTGACACAACAAATATATTCAACTTATTCATGCAAACAAACTTGGGTTGCAGCTCATGATTATTTTAATTAGCAATTTATGGATTTTTGTTTTGCTTAATTGGGAGAATATAAAAAAAGCGAGTGAAAATGTAAAAATAAACAAATCTATTTAAAGAAAGGAACGTTTCTGTCAATTTTGATTCACAAATTATGTAAAACCATTAATTGTATATCTAAATATTTCTTAATTAAAACTCTTTTGAAGAAAGATTTATTAATCAAGTTTAAGCAAGTATGAAGTTTTATGATTCTTGACTTGGCTTTACAGGGCTGATGAAGATGCGTCCTCTGATGCAGGTGCACCTGCAGGTACACAGTCTGGCAGTAGAGGGCGCTGCTGCTCTACTTTGTCAAAGAAGCAGCTGAGTCTCAGAAAACCAAAACATATTCTCTTGCAGTTTTCACTTGGATTAGATAATAGAGAATACATCTGCAATAAAGATGATTTATTTATTGGTTTATTGGTTAATTTAAACAATGAACATTTTCACCTGTATTGCTTTAGCTGTAGAAATAAGACGTAGCGATGCAGGGAAATAATAAATATTGTATATTTCAAATGAATTTATAGACAGCGTTTCCAGCATTTTGGTTTGATTAGAATATTTGGCTTTTGATTCACTCAAAGCGATTTAGCAAAGCTTTCAGCAGTATCCCGCAGCCTTTTTTCTGCAGAAGAAGTAACAAAACGTATATGCATCTTTTTTTAGATTCATTTTGTAATGCCAGGGAACAAATGACGAAGAGCTTTGGCCCGGATTGAAAGATATTTCTCGTTAGGATAGTAAAAAAGCAACGGGATTACCTTTCCTCCATTATTCTGTGCATGCATTCAACAGGGACTTCTCTCATGAAATGCGTCAAACCTCAGAGTTAAACTCTGCTTTTCTTCTTTCCCTGCAACAGACACTTGCAGACAGATTTCATGTCCCCTGTAAAGGCTCGGACACTTGTTGTAGTAGAGCATCAGGTCTGCCACCTGTTTGAAGAACCGTCTCTCAGCTGCTATGATTCTGGATGTTTGAATCATACATCAGTCTTTGCAGATTAGTGTTTGGGTTTTAGTGTGAGAGATATTACCTCAAACACACACATCCATGCACAGAATACACACATTTTGCTGCTTAACGCTGCAGACCCCCCACCTCCCTCTCTGCCTCTTCCTTATTCACAGCCACCAATGCTGACTGGAGTCTCCACCAGCCAATCGGTAAGCTGCGTCCCTCCTCTGTCATCAGCCAATGCTGGAGGAAGGGATTGGCTTGTGTGATCCGTGAGCTTGGAACGATGAAATGCCAGGTCTGCTCTGCCTCTGGGGACAACCAGGCTGCCTTACAATAATGGGAACCAACGCTCGCTCGGCTCGGGGGCAATAATATCCAATTCAGCATCAGGAACACAAAGGGCTCCACCTTTTTCCTTCTTCCATCTGCTGCTCTGGTGTGGTCTGTCTGCTCTGTGGTCTCCCTTCATGTGGAGAAAGAGGCTGCTGGTGGGCTCTGTCACTCCCCTGTCCTCATCCTCCACCCTCTCTGGAACAGGTTGATCTTTTACTGCTTCTGTCTATTTTTTGCGCCAAAGAGCTGCTTTTTGGATTCTCACTCCTCCATGTACGATAACTTGTACCAACATGGATTTGAAGACTCTGAGGCGGTGAGTGAGCGGTGGGGCGTCTGACACTTGTAAACCATGCTTTTCTGTTGTGTGTCGTGGCTGCTTGATCCCTTCATAAACACCCACAGAATGCGCTGAGACTCGAGTGGGCTGAGCTCTTCTCTGGGGAGTTCGTAGAGACTGGGGGAAGGGTGTGCAAGCGTGTGTGTATTTGAGAGAGTGTGTGTCTTAGGGATCCTCAGTCAACTGTACAGTTTTGTTTTTTCGAATGATGCTGCCAGCTAGAAACACAGTTCTCCTGAGTGTCTGCAGACTGTATGTGACGTGCTCTGTTTATAAGCCTTGTAGGTATCTGAGTTTATCACATCCCCTGAAAAGACCCACAGCCATAATAATCATAACGATTGCACACTTTGTATCACACTGATGTGCTGCATCCAGCCACGACGTGTACTGCTACAGAAATGTTGCATTCCCCTATCATTAAAGTCTCATCTTTACACACACAGGACAGGCCAACATTATTATTGACGGGCAGAGGGGGCATTCACGGGATACAAATGTGTCGGAGTGGCGGAAAAAATGCTTACAAAGGCAATAAATGTAGGCGCTGCTGCTGTGTGGAGGGGAGGAGGGAATCCCACTGAGCCAGAATCTGTCAAGACCTTTCTGTAGCTCCACCTGACATCCTGGCTGATCAAAGGTGGAGGGATTTCTTTTCCACACCTCCTGTTCTGTCCACAGTGTGAGCAGGGGAGTGTCGGGTCTGTCTGAGCAAAGGGAATCGATTTGATGTGTATTAGCTGATTTCATCTCTCTAGTTCTGTCAACGGTGTGTACCTTTTTATGTTGTCTAAGGAAGTAAAATCACATTGCATGGCCAAAAGTGTGTGTGCAGATATAAAGTACATTGCACATAGTGATTCATCTCATTCCAGAACTATAGACATCAATCTGCTGCTGTTACAGCCTCCGCTCTCCTGGTTTGAGGTTTTTTGCACGAGACGTTGCCACCTGGCTGCAGCGATCTGCTCCCATTCATCCCCCCGAAGAGCTTTAGTGATGTCGGCCGATGAGGCTCACAGTTGGTGTTCCAGTTCATCCAAAAAGTCAGATCTCTGTGCAAGCCAGTCGAGTTCTTCCAAGTGGGAAAACCATTTAACATCATAACTGGATTCACTCATTACCACCAACAAACAGGTTCCATTCACTTTTTTTAAAGTGACTTTCTCCAATTTCTATCAATCAAACGAGTCCAGTCATGTTTCTGTTGACGCAGCAGGTGTGTGGGTCGTCTTCGGCCCACCATCATCGCTTCCACTGAATCCATACGTCTTCATACACAATCAGTGCATCTGTGCTCCACGCTGAACCATATTTAGAGCGGTTTTGGCAGCACTACAGAAGACATCTTTGGGGCTCTCACTGTCCTTGTGCTTTGCTATCAGCACTTGTGATTAGCCGGTGGGTGTCTGGTTCTCTGTTGAGGGACTTCTCAGGCGACAGGCTGGGATCCTCGACCCATCACGACCTGCAGGCTCGCTTGAGTCTCTAGAGTTTTAAACTACTCAGGGACATTGTTTGGCACTCAGACCATAAAAGTAATGTTTTCTGAGATGCCTATGCTTTCCACTGTTGTAGTAAATACTCATCCAGCAAGTACTTTGTACCTAGCATCTATGATAATACAGTGACGTGCGGTGTGGTTCATGGCTGGGGAGGCAGATTTATATGAACCCAACTGAGTAGCTTATTCACCATTTTCTCGACAGCATGAACATTGACTACTGGTTATTTTTCATACCTCATATCGGCATTCTTTATACACACACAGTAAGGTACATGTTTGGCCAAAAAAGAACGTTACATTTATAGCGGCTCAGAGAGGTACATGTATTTGTTCTGCACCCTCCATAGCGTTTTTAGTCTGATGCTTTGATTAATTTTAATACAGACTGCACTATTAACAAAAGAATATTTTATTTAAGGTCAAATGTAGTTTTTAATTTAAATATTGGATTGTTTTCTCTTAGTCAGATCCCATTTTCATTAAAATTATGGTTTTACATTTACTTGTAAAATGTTACATTTTTGGTCGTCAGTCGGAGTAAGAAACTAAACTAAACGGTGCTACAGTGCATGTGACTCTGATGATAGCTAGCAGTAGCTTGTTGGTGCTACAGTGCATGTGACTCTGATGATAGCTAGCAGTAGCTTGTTGGTGCTACAGTGCATGTGACTCTGATGTTAGCTAGCAGTAGCTAGTTGGCGCTACAGTGCATCTGACTCTGATGTTAGCTAGCAGTAGCTTGTTGGTGCTACAGTGCATCTGACTCTGATGTTAGCTAGCAGTAGCTTGTTGGTGCTATAGTGCACCTGACACTGATGATAGCTAGCAGTAGCTTGTTGGTGCTACAGTGCATCTGACTCTGATGTTAGCTAGTAGTAGCTTGTTGGCGCTACAGTGCATGTGACTCTGATGTTAGCTAGCAGTAGCTTGTTGGTGCTATAGTGCACCTGACACTGATGATAGCTAGCAGTAGCTTGTTGGTGCTACAGTGCATCTGACTCTGATGTTAGCTAGTAGTAGCTTGTTGGCGCTACAGTGCATCTGACTCTGATGTTAGCTAGCAGTAGCTTGTTGGCGCTACAGTGCATGTGACTCTGATGATAGCTAGCAGTAGCTTGTTGGTGCTACAGTGCATGTGACTCTGATGTTAGCTAGCAGTAGCTAGTTGGCGCTACAGTGCACCTGACACTGATGATAGCTAGCAGTAGCTTGTTGGTGCTACAGTGCATCTGACTCTGATGTTAGCTAGTAGTAGCTTGTTGGCGCTACAGTGCATCTGACTCTGATGTTAGCTAGCAGTAGCTTGTTGGCGCTACAGTGCATCTGACTCTGATGACCTGTGATAATAACATATGATATTCAATATACTCAATCTGTTTTAATGTTGACACAGAACTCGCTGAATTTTTAAAGGAAAAAACTTTAAGTTGCCCAGAGATGACCCTTAGCAAATGTCAAAAAGGAGATAAGGTAGAAGGCATGCAGCGGTAGAGTGGGGGGACATCAGGATCGTACCATACTGACACAGGTGTTAAATCAAAGAGGAAGGAAAAACAGTCCTGTGATTTATTATAAAACACTGACTCTGTAAAATGAGACGGTGGGAAAATAAATGACCTTTTAGCCTCGTTACCCTCGTAAAGGGTTGGACAACATTGTATAAAGGAGAGCACAGAACGTTAGATTTCAGTTTTACAACCGGCTGTAACCTCGGAGCATCATGAAGTTCTCTTACATTGATGATAACGAATCAGCAGAAAGGCGCAGAGCACGTGAAGAAGAGCCATATCAAACTCCAGGCTCACAGGGAGAATCCTCTCACAGCGAGGATGCTGAGTCTACTCCAGCGCTGGATACCAGTGACACGACGGATGAAGAAGAATTCCAAGAACTGATGCATGACCTATCATACGAGCTACGACTCCATCGGACCAGACGCCGCAAAAGGCTCTTGAACAGAACAGCCACATACATGACAAAGCTTTCGACGCGACACTGGGACAACCTGATAAGCAAGTTGCAAGAGCAGGTGAGAAAGCTCACGATTGGGTTAGATTACCACAGGCAACTTCTGTGGGAGTTGTGTGAAGGGATTATGAAGGACAAACATTGAATTGACAACACTCTGAAATATGCTGACATTGGACTCCCTAAATGTTTACGCCTTTTGCCTGTTGCCCGAGAACCAAAGAGTGACCCAGCACACAAAAGAGGACAGAAAGAAAATAATTCACCAGATTTGTCTTATAGTCGAATGTTTTTACTTAGATTTGTCTTGTAGTCGAATGTTTTTACTTACATTTGTCGTATAGTCAAATGTTTTTACTTAGATTTGTCGTATAGTCAAATGTTTTTACTTAGATGTGTTTTATAGTCAAATGTTTTTGCTTAGATGTGTCGTATAATCCCAAAATCTAATTGAAGCGTGTTCTAAATCAACATATTGTAACAATGTTGCAATTAAGGTACGAGGCGACAAGTTTCATGGTTATAAACTCCAGAACAGAACAGATGTTCTGAATATTGGACTGTGTTTACGAGTAAATACTTTCTTTTTCCTCACTGCATAGAATAAGTAATACTTTGAGTGAATACTATGAATACTATGTTAAGCGCAAAGTCTTAGTTGTACCCTCGGGTGAATAAACTCTATCGTATCTGACTTTGGTCTCCAGTGAAATTCTTTTGAATCTGTTATAACTTTAAGACTACCAGAACTTATTAGATTTAAAGTGTTCGAGGTCCAGAATTCATATCTGAATTGATATGATGATATAATCAACACCAGCTGCATGTGATTGTAGATTTTTGATGGAGAATCCCTGAATCTTTCCAGCTCAGACAAACTTCATTCATACAACTGCTGAAATGTCTCCGCCATGTTGGTCAAAAGTCAAATCCTGTCGATATATTTGCAGATGATACTTCTAAAACAACTAAAAGATGTCAGAGAGTTAAATGTGTTGCCCAAAAGCATTTTAAATGAGCTGTTCACATACTACTCTATCACAATTGTCTAACTAAATGTAGCTATTTTTTGGGCTCATATCCATTTTGTTAAAGACATGAGCCTCAGATCAATACATTACCTTTTCTTGGTGGTGAAAGTTAAAATGTAGACACAACGATGTAACAGTTCTGCACATATGCAGTGTTGATAACTATATGACTCACCTTTACGAAAGCTATTATATAAAATACAAAGCCGGTAAACCTGCTGCACTCACTGATTAGTACTAGTCCTGTGAGTCAGAAGACATTTTGTTCATCAAAATGTATGTGTGAAGTGAATTATAGGCTCCAGTGCCTTATTTGGGCGCAGTTCTTCTCCAACCTTGTCAATGGAGGACACACTGAAGAATGCTTTTAGCCTTTTGGCCTTTCGGCCCGGGTCTGAGGTCAGAGGTCAGTGGAGGCAGAAGGATGGAGATGGGAGAAGCTTTGACGTCTGAACAGATAAGGCTGGAGTGTGGCACGATAGACTCAAGACTGGTCACTTGACACTCTTAGATAATAACTTCACAAACAACTCATTGTCTGTGTGTGTGTGTGTGTGTGTGTGTGTGTGTGTGTGTGTGTGTGTGTGTGTGGGCAGACACAGGAGGCAGACAGAGAAGCGGGGGGAGAGGTTGGTTGGCAGAGTTTGCTTGTGTCTGTGCACATTGAAGTGCTTCGTGCTCTGAACACTTTCGGTTCTTTCCAGTAAAATGAGCTGAAAGACATGAATGAATGTAAAGTGGCAAATGTCAGGATCAGCAATGAAATGAACAAGTTCACTAAGAGTCTTCGTATCCCAGACACTGCAACATATTTACATCTCTAGTTGAGAATAGATGCATGTCTGCACCTGTCATGTGGATTTAGTTATGGCAGTTAAAGTTTTACCAAAGTTGGTAAAATTGCATTGAAATGTTTAGCAGCGTGTTTAACTGGATAAGCAAAAGCAGAACTTTGAACAAAACAACTTCTCAGATATAAGCTTCTGCTGCTTTTCTCTCTTTATATCATTGTACATTTAATATCTTTTAGGTGTTTTAGAGTCAGGGGCTGGAGTTAGGGCGATAACACTACCGATAATACTTTTGATAAATAAAAAGATATAAGTGTTCTCAGTTCTGCCTTTCTGCTGCTGTGCAACAATTTGCTTGTAGAAATAAAGAAATGAAACAATTTAAAACATTCTTTTATTAAACAAATTGAACTGAACATAAAAGGCAGCAATAAGAAAACAGAATTTTCTGCTAATTCTGTGCATAACTCAAACAATCTCTGCGTGCAACATCGCAGTCTCTTAACGTGTTGTAAAAACAACGATATATTGGATTGGAGTGATTTTCTGATTCATTGTTTTAAATAGAGAAACACAAAGCTGTTGCTCGTCTATCGTGTCCAGTGGTTTGTGGGCTTTTATTTTCCTTTCCTCCAGTTATAGATTTAATTTCTAACGAGACATAAATAACAGTTATTTGAATGAAGAAAAATGACCCCTGGCTCTGGACGCATCATTAGCAGAGGCGCCTGGAAGGCATTCATCCTTCTCCGTCCAGCAGGTTGATTTACTCACTTACTGCGCTACAGATCCTCCGTCGCACTTTTCAACATTTATTGTCATTAAACTATTGATATTGCAGTCATGCAAGTGTCTGAGAATGCTTATTGGTTGCGATGGTTCTGGAAGAATAAGGCGCTATCGCAGGAGAAATAAAATGATGATCAGGGCAGAATGTAAACCAATACATCACGCCTCAGTTCTGATGTCAAGCAACCCTTTATAAGCCAGTTCCCTGCTCCCAGGAGCTTCTCCCCGTCGTGTGTGTGCATGTGCACAGTTCTGAAATGATATTCCTCTGTGGTTCTGTTCATCACGTATTGTTTGTACAAAGAAGGCGAGGTAGATGTAGTGCGTGTGCAAGAGTTTATATTGTGTTCTTGTAAAGATTAAAAGAGTGGAAATTATTTGCTTTATTCCTTTAATTTCTGCAATCATTCTCTTGTGCAAAGATCTGTTTTTAATATAATGTATCCTCATATATATGTGAGAAATGTTCATGATGACACTATTTATATTGGCTATTTATAGATCGACACGCTTGCTTGCAAAATCTCATATTTTCTGCTCTTATGCAATGTAGAGATTTAATGAAAGAGGCTCTGTGTCAACACGGCAAACTGTATCTGTCTGCATACTGTCCCCCGTCCCCCCCGTCCTCTGTGGATGAATGCTGTTACTCGGTTGTGTTGGACGGAGTATGTGGCAGCATGCATGGGGGCAACAGACTGTACCATCATCTGTTAGGTAAACATTTCTGCTGAGGCCAAGTTTTACACCCCACTTGGCTGCGTCTGCAGGACTCAAAACGTCCACCAGCTGGCCGTCGGGCGAAACAGAAAGCAAATCCTCCGGACCCGACGAGCTGGAGATGTATCCGCACGAAGCATCTCTTTCAATGCTCACACATGTACACAGCGAGTCACTATGGACGGAGCTACTGCCACCCTTCATGCATTGAGAGAATTCTTCAATTCTACGGCTGATGGGAATGTTGTTCAACCAAAATGTGCACGAAACTGACATTGTGAATTAGTTTGACAGTCCAGATCCAAACACGTGAGTTAAGGCAGAGAGGGAACGCCTCCGTCTCCAGGCCTCAGCAGCCGAGTGGTGACGCTGCAGCCACACACAGACAGATGAACTTTTGACAGCCAAGTTGTCTTGTAGCCTTCGACTTTTTATCAGTGAAGAAGAGTTTGTGTCAAACATAGTGGGTCATTGTTTGGAGATTCATGTCCACAGTCAGTCACATAGTGTTCCGTTTGGGGAACATGAGTCGGACTTCTTGTTGCCTGAAGCACAAATCTGAAGAAAATGTAAAAAGCGGCCAAAAAAGTGATTTCTTCTTATTTCTATAGTATGATAAGAAAATGGCCGTATGTCAAAAACTACAAGGAGCGCAATCAAGTATTTGGTATCTATGAACTCAGGACACATTGATCAACAATATGCACATGTATGCAGTGTAAAAACTAAAAACATTTAATGAACACAATGACCTCTTTTCAAAAGTCCTGACTGCAAAATCAGCAAAAGAGCTGGTTTCTCTCGGGGACTCATATTTAATATCTGTACTTTAGTTGTTTTGTACAGTCTTGTAGCCTTTGACTGTTTATCATCATGTCCACAGTTCGACACATAGTGTTCAGTTTTGGATAAACTAATAGGACGTTTTCTGCAGAAACTCTTTTTGGTGATATTTGGGGTTTTTCAGCCAAATTTCAGCTTAAAACTGAAACTTGATGTTTAAAATCCTGACGATGGTCCTTCTTCTATTTCAGTCCTACTCTTTAGTATATATTTCTTAATACAGTATCTTATAAGATCTCTAACACGTTTTGTCACAATGCATTTCAGCTGTCATTCCAGTTTTCAGCTTTCCCTCCTGACTTCATTTCATGGAGTGAAACAGAACCTGTATGTAGACCAAGGCCGACAGTAAAGAGTTGGATTATTAGTCTGCAGTGTGAGACCAGTGTCACAGTGTTTACACAGAAATGCATCTCTGCAACACACAGTAACATGATATCCAATGCACTGCAGCTGCATCGTCAACATGACACGATGTTGTGGAATAGATTAGTAAAGGAGAGTTCATGTCATGAAAGAAAGAATATTATTGAGAAATGGAAGATGACAGAGACAGACTTCAGAACATATATTTGTCATAAAATGTCACATGCGATCTTTTCACAAGGAAAAGCGACTCAGGTAAAATATGTTGTTGGATCTGGAAAAACAACGACTTTATACCACAAATGTGTTTAAAAAGAAAACATCAACATACGACCGCATGCATATAATCACCAATAAGCAGATACACTGGATTTCTTTATTCTTTTTTTATTTGATGTATCAATAAATGGATCATACACTGTGACTTTGGTCCTCTTTTATATTGAAAAGGAGTCTGTTTTTTAAAGCTGTGCACCTACAGGTGATGTGGCTTAAAATAATAATTACATATTATTTTATTATTGTTATTTAAGAAAAACAAAATGCTTGAAATGCTTTTAAAAAGTAGACTTGAGGACACACTATTTTCTTAATACGCTAAATGTTCTGATCTTCCTACAGCTTGTGTGTTCTGTACTGTTGAGGTGACCCAGAAAAAGCATATTTAACTTTCTTTTTGACACAGTGCATTAACTTCTGTGGGCGTTTGTTCATCTGCTCGTCTGTTTTCACTCATTTGAAGGTGAGTGCCGTTATTGTTATTGTGTGTCGCCCAGTGACGAATGCACCGCTTTGATTGTAGGACATGAAAGTGAAGAAGTCATTAAAATTCATGATCTCATTGATGTATTATGTCATGGTGCATGTCACGGCATTACATCATGCAACATGGCTCCATATCACGGAAGCTTTGTACATGGTACGAAACACTTGGTCACAGATTGTTCAAGCAAATAATACATGTAGGTTTGATGTGGACTTATATGCAACTGTTAATAAATAAAAAAGTAAGCAGTAAAATGTCTTAAATACATCTTTTAAAAGTCTTTAAAAAACATGTGAAGAAGCGTATTCTTCCGCCGTTGCTTTGTAAAACCTCAAAAATAATTGGCAACATCTATTTAGTTAATACGCAGATCTCGATAGCAGAAAGTAAGAGAACAGACAGACAAAGGGCGTGACAGGTGACTGCAGACAGGTGTGCCACAGACACTGTGGGGCCGATGAATCACACGGGATTTTGATGTCAGTGGTGGTAACTGTAGAAGCAGTGGCCATACTCGCTCTCATCTTTCAGCCTCATGTAATGCTGGTGAAAAGGGGAACAAGTGACCCCTGCAGAGGCTGCTGTGTGCTGTGTCTTCTCTGCACCTGTACCACAAAGCGACGATGACCAGTAACTATCTGTGCACGGAGCTCCTTGTTTCTTGCACACATCCAGTGTTGATGCTAATGTCGTGATCGCTCAGCTGTAGTGGAGCGTGAAGTGTTTTGTGTTGCAGAGCGGCAACATCTCACTCCATCCAGATGGAGAACAACAGCTAACTGGACCAGAAAGAGAGGGAAGGAGTGGGAAACGCTGCTGTGATGTGATTTTAGTCCTTGTTTATTCTCACTACTAAGGTTCGCTTATGCTTGATGCATACTACAAGGGATTGTTCTAAAGCCGTATCACACTATAACTGATGCTCTGTGCATGGTGCTTTGTTCTGTGCAGGATTATTGGAAGGAGTCACAGTAGGAGCTCACATCATGGTCAATATCAATGTATAAATACGAAGCTTTAGTATCTAAATATCTCCAGGATTAATAACCTCTAATGAACTCTTCTGATTACAAGGTGACGCTACTTATGAAGGTAAATTAGACTCAGTTTCTGTCAATCCTTTGCTCAAATATAATGAAAATGCAAAAGAAAAATAGATTTTTGATGAATAGTTTACATGCAAAGATTTGTGGGGAAAAAATGGCTCAGATGCACAAAAAGTAGTTCTCTGATGTTGGATGTTACAGGAGCAGTAATACATATGTGCTCTTTATATCCTGACAGTTGTGCACCATAGTGCTAAATATAGAATGGCTACCCCTTTATCATGATGCGTATCGTATCGGCAGATTCATTAAAAGCTTGTGTCTAGGAGTTTAAATGGACTTACTCCTCAAACCTTCTGTAAATACTTCCAGAGGTTCCAGAGCTGCAGCAGATCCTCCAGAGACGTGTCAGGTCCCATCTTTTTCTGTGTGAGGAAGAAAGTCCTGCAACTTCAGCTCTTTTAAGAGAGCTACCAAATCCAGCAACACACCTGTACTCACGTCTAGCTTTTAAATGTAATGTTCTTGCTGTGTGTGTTTTATTGTATCTCCTTTTAGTCTCTTTTAATTGAATTACTCTAATTGGGCCTGAAGCCAGATCTCCCACATGGAGCACAGTGCTGGTCACTCCTCAGAGCCAACATGGCTCAGGTTACTCATGCAGCATCCCTGTGAGCAAATGATAACGTTTGAATATTGTAGTGTTACAGTATGCACTTTAGATTTAAGCTCTTTGGTGATTGATGAGAGTGTGAACGTTTCATAGCAGGAAACATTACGCGACATTAATTATCTCCAAAATCAATACAATGATGCAGAATTTATTGGGAGGACATTTGGTACTGTCAGAAAACATTTGCACATACACTTTAAATAAGTGCCTTTACTAAAATTGCTTCAGTCTAATACATCAACCCTGCAACTACTGTAATGGTACATTTCATAATGTGCTTTTCTAATACTTATAATATGTTTGTTTTCCCCGGCGTAGCAGCCAGGAGCAGCAAGTGTTATCAGGAGGTCGTTCGAGTCTCTTCCCTCTCGGGGGGGAGGAGAGGACGAGGGGTCAGTTGCAGGTTATTAGGGTCATATACTTTATGGCACCCAACCATGGGGGGGTACAGGGCCTGTTGATCTGTACCATATGCTGTTAAGCTTTACGAATCTTCCAAACCTCCCCTGTCTTTGTCTTTTAAATGTATAACACAGCGATACATGTGTTCAGTCTTCCTCACCTGCACTCTGTGTGATGATCGAACCTTCTTTGCAAAGAATAAAGAGCGCGAAGACTATTTCTTTTCTCGGGTATCTTTATTTCAGTGTCCAAAACCCAAAGATATTCAATTGAATATGATATAAAACCGAGAAAAGCAACATTTTCTGACAATTTGAAAAAATCATATATATATATATATATATATATATATATATATATATATATATATATATATATATATATATATATATTAAGTGTTGTGTTTATATTGTCTTATAACAGAAATAATCAAATTCAATTAAATCAAATTAAAAAGGTTAAATCAATAAAAAGATCTGTACACCTGTAAGATACAAATCAGATATAACATAGAACGTAAAACACGTCGGTGCAAGCATCACGTTAAGCTTGAGATCTGCACCTGCTGCCTGCTGTGGAAGCGGTGGATTACTATCGTCCTCAGGAGGTCTGCGTCTCCACAGCAGCTCCCCCCCCCCTCGCTGCAGCCTCGCTGCATGTGATGCCGCGACTGAACTCTCTCTGCTGAGGGGAAACTTGTCTTGTGCGTCCACTTCTGTTTATGTTTGCACATTTCTCTTCTCAGCTAGTCGGTCATAATCTCGCCGTCTCTTTAGTTCTTCCTCTCGACCTGCACAGAATATGTGGGGGGGAGTTTTTACTGCTCCTCTAACGGAGCATCCACTGATTTATAGCTAGTGAGGAAGTGGGGCGAGGAAGAAGATGACTCCACTGATAGTGATGGTATGAGACTGATCTCCACACACACACACACACACACACACACACACACACACACACACACACACACACATACACACATACACACATACACACACACACACTTGTGCACATTTGAGTGTCTTGAGGACGAGCCAGGCAGTTTCTTGTGGGCTACCTGTCAGAAAACATGGGATTGCTTCCCTTCCTAATTAACATGGGACACAATGTGGACAAAAGAAATATCAAACACAGCAACAACTCTCATGTCTGTATGCTAAATATGAAGCTAGAGCCAGCAGCTTAGTTTAACTCGTGGGGGTTATATATGACCTGTTCTTATTGTTTCAGTATGTGTCTTGACTGTTTATGCTGGGATTGATGAGGCAGATCTACTAACAACTAAGTTGTTAAATCTTAACTTGTGTGCGGCGAGTTGAACTCAGCGTTCAGACATGAGAGTCTGACTCCTGGCAAGAAATCCAACATGTAAAACTATTTCTATTATATTTCTATAACAAGCCCAGAAGATGATTCCAACATTACAGCTAGCTGATAGGTGCAACAGGCTTTCAACCCATAGAGGTCAGTGTGTTCCCTTCATTCAAGGGTTAGTGGGGGTTTCTATTAGACTCCAGACAAAGGGCTGAGGGTACCCCCGCTCTGTCTTTCAAATTCACATTTAGTTAAATTACCAAGGTGACGCAATAAACAAGGCAGGGTTTCCTGAGAGTTGTTTTATCTCTGGGTTTGTCTCACCTCCCCCTCATTCATGTGTCTCTGTGGTTTCATTATGTCCTGCATCTATTTGCACTGTGTTGCTTGTAGATGTGTTCAGTTTGGAGTTGGACATATCAAACATTACAGGCTTTTATTGTTGGCTTTTGCCCCTCGGATGTCGAGTTGAATCATTATCACTTAAAGAAAGTTGCATACTGTACTGGTGCTTTCTATCCCTCTTGGTAACGTCTCCCTCCTCTGTGTGCTGTTTGTTTCCTCAGGGCTCAGCTGATTCCTACACAAGCCGACCGTCTGACTCAGACGTGTCCCTGGAGGAGGAGAAGGAGGGCGGCCGGCAGGAGAGGGAGCAGCAGGCCACTGTCCAGCTTGAGAGGGCGAAGGTCAGATTCTCGGGGGAAATATTTACGGCACAACACTGTACTGACATGACGTGTGATTCAGTTTCACTCTGTTCTGCATCTCAAGCTTGTAGAAGTGTCTAAATAGTTACAGAGAACATCCTCAACTTGATCATGTCATGTAGTTTGTGAGGTGTCTGAAGGTCTGTGGATTTACTGTCGCGCTGCAACGATTAGTCACGTGTCCACCAGAAAATACAATCGCAGCTTCACGATATAACATTTCATATTCTGTGAAACTGTATTCATATTGCACATCCCTATTACATATTCATGTCCCTTATCACCGTCGTTACTGTCTTCAGACTAAAGCGGTGGCCTTTGCAGTGAGGACCAACGTGAGCTACTGTGGTGCTCTGGATGAAGAAGTCCCCGTGGCCGGCACCGCCGTCTCCTTCGACGCCAAAGACTTCCTGCACATCAAAGAGGTAAAGTTCAGGCTCATTCATGAGTGAGGTGTATTTTTGGATGAAGGTTTAAGTTAATCCAAGGCTTATGTCTTCAGAAGGTGTTGATTGATAAAGAGTTCACCGGGTGTGATCGTCGTATCTTTAATAACTCTCCTTTGTATCTCTTCGATGGACAGAAGTACAACAATGACTGGTGGATCGGCCGGCTGGTGAAAGAAGGCTCTGACATCGGCTTCATCCCGAGTCCTCTGAAGCTGGAAAACATCCGACTTCAGCAGGAACAGAAGAGAGGACGCTTCCATGGGTGAGACGAGGAGGAGCACAGGGACACCAGGGTTAGGGAGCTGGAGGACTCAGCAGCAGGGATGATGAACAGGGATAAAGACAGTGTGGGGATGAGCGCAGGGATGTGTAACAGCCTGGCAGTGCAGCCGGCAGGTGGACAGGAAGTCAGGTGGATGAAAGCTGTGCGGTCCAACATCTCAGAGGTGTGCCGGGAGCCAACGCAGGATGTTCATGTTCCAATATCCTTGGTAGTTTTAAAAAATCATATTTATTCAACCCAACCTTATCCTGTTTAAAGTCTTATTTGACTAAAAGTCTGGGGATTTTAGTCAGAAAAGTGTGTGTGTGTGTGTGTGTGTGTGTGTGTGTGTGTGTGTGTGTGTGTGTGTGTGTGTGTGTGTGTTTTAGAAAGAGGAGAAAATAAGTTAGAGAGTGATGAAAATAAAGATGCATTCAGTCACACATGATTTAACACAAGCTCAATATATTCTACTTTTATTTAAACTCGTTGTTTTTATTTATTCTCATTTAGCTCAACTTTCCCACAGGGGTTCCCAGTAAATAAATACAACTCAGATACTTCTTTAAGTACGTTATTGACGTGAGAGAAAGTGCAACACGATGACGTGCAGCCTGCAGACAGGCCGTGGTGCTTCACTGGGCTTCTCACTAACACATTTCTCTTTCTGTTCGCTGCCCTCTCTGTAGCAGTAAGTCCAGCGGGAATTCTTCCTCAAGTCTGGGAGAAATGGTGTCGGGCACATTCAAGCCGAACCCCAACTCTGCAGGTTGGTGCCACAGACACGAGTCTTTCTAGATCTGAGAGGAAACGCTGCAGACTCACGGAGGGGATTGTTTGTCTTGGGATCTATATTCATTCAGCTCCTGTGACGTGTCGATGCTTCATAATGTCTGATGTAATTCCATTTACTCGCTGTCCAGTATGCACTTACTCACCAGATATTTCCTTTCTTTTCAGGCAAGCAGAAACAGAAAGTGGTGAGTATATATTTACATATTCCTTTATTTACTTGCTTATTCTATAGAGAAACAAATAAATAATCAAAGCGCTAAAAAGTCATTTTTTTTATATAAAGAAATGAAATAAGTAAATACATTTTACCCATTTTAAATAATTATTCACGTTGTTTTTGGTCACTTTTTAAAACAATTGTAGTCTTTTTATGTTATATGTAGAGCAAACTTGAACAATATGAATGAATGTAGTGGAATTTAATAATAATAAAGATGTGACACAGGTTTGATTGACAGGTCTCTTAATAGTGGGTTAGCAGTAAACGTATTGTTTTAAGTTGGAGGGTCTACACTCCACAGGTTGTGCCTTTCATTTAGATGTCATTGATAAAGTATAACACATAGTTACACTTCATCAGAGTTTAGTTCTCAACAACTAACATGTGCTGCTTATTTGGGAAACTGCTTTCAGCAATTTAAACAAGCATCTGTGTTCGAATAAATACATTAATAAATCCACATGTTTTCTCCTGCAAAATTGCTTTTGAATGAACATCTTCTTAAATTTAACTCCACAAACAAAAAAGCATTTATTTTCATTATCGATTAATCTGCCAATTATTTACTAGATTAATCGATTCATCTGTAAAATGCAAGAGTCCAAGATGATGTGTTCAAGTGTCTATCGACTTGTCATGACCGTCCAAAACCCAAATATATTCACTTTAATATGATATAAACAGAGAAAAAGCAGTGAAATGAAATCTTGACTGTAGCTGTGTGTGTGCCCACCCTTGCAGGCGGAGCACATCCCTCCGTATGACGTGGTTCCCTCCATGAGGCCGGTTGTCCTGGTGGGACCGTCCCTGAAAGGTTACGAGGTAAGGAGGCGCTGCTGCTCCTCCAGCCGTCTGACTCACGGCTGAGACTCTTCATCCTTCTCTGTAGATAACCCTTCCCACGTGACACTGCCATGAGCACGAAGGAGTCTGTACGGATGTTAAGTGACGCTTTAAATGCAAAGCCGACATTATTTGAGATGTTTTTGTTATGACGACTTCTCTTTATGTAATACTTTAAACTGTCGTGTGTGTTTGGTTCAGCCGTCACGAGACCAGTGTGTGTGTCAAGTTGTCATAACAAAGAAATCTTAATCTGAATTTACCAAATGACATGACGGCCGTCACAAACATTTATAAAGACTCCGTCGTGTTCATGTCAGTCTCCTCAACTTTATTGTCATTGTGCAGAGTTCAGGTACAAGCCGATGAAATGCAGTTAGTATCTAACCAGACGTGCAGAAATGTGCTTTATTATATACAGAAGGTGCATCGAGTGATGCTATAAATATGTGCAAACAGGAATGTATGAACAGAATATACATTTGGTTATAAGTACAGTAACAGAATTGAACAGTATAATTCAGTCTGTGCAGATATGAATAGTGCAAATGTCCGTTACGTACGATGACAGGTGATTGCAGGTGATGCTAATGGCGAAGAGTTGAGCAGAGTCACTGCCTCGGGGAAGAAGCTCTTCCTTATCTTGTCAATATTCTTTGTGTGCACGTACGTTTACTTACATTACTGTGTGAGACCAAGAAGTGCACTTTCATAGTGAAGTCTCAGCACAAAGATCGTCGCAGCGCTGATTTCAGGTGAAATAACGAACAAGTTCCTCCTGTGACATCATTTCTGTCAGAGTGACGATGCATCTGCGATGTGCCGGGCTGACGAACGCCTCACGTTGCATCGTGTCGAAGGTTCTTGAGTTCTGGCGAATTCCTTCTGCAGCTAAAATGCTCAGAGATGCATTAAAACAGAAGCTGCTCATTGATTATAAATTACATTGGAACCACAGGGCCAACAATAAAGGAGGGGGGGGAGGGAGGGAGGGAGGGGGAGTCAGTTGTCATGGAATCACAGTCTTCGCCTCCCGTTCTGGTGTTGCCGTGGTAACAACCTTCTGGGTAAACTGCATCAGTCTGAAAAAGCGGAGCGTGGTCTGAAATTAGAAACAGAGATTAATGTGCACTGCGCTCAGGTTTTGGACTGAATGGCATTTAATGTTTCCACGAGAAATCTGATCAGACAGCGTTTGGGATTATTGTTCCTTTCAGATGAATCGATATCAGACAGTTAGTGCAAGATGTCGTGCTTCTGCCAGTGTGCTGCTGTAGGGATGACGTAGTTTTGATGGCCAACCTGGAAGTGATCATCTCCCCGGGTTCCCTCGACACAAAGCCAGCGGGATTTGCATTGGATTGTGGATTATTGCAGAAAATAAACTCTGTTGCAAACAGAAGTTTATGTCTAGCAAGTGCATTGTATCAAACATAAGATGAAAGTGTGTAAAAGAACCATGATGTATGAAAGCACAGCTGGGTGAAGGCCTGAAGAACAGGTTTATGAGACCCTCAGCATGTCGAGGAGAGAAGGAGCGACATGCGCCTGTGGAAACTCCAGGTGCTGATTCAGAGGTAGAAGGGGCGGAAACAACATGTTGATAATGAAGCCAACACTACCTTTATGGTTTCTGAAGGTGTAAATGCAATCGTCAGAACTAAAAAGCTAATAACAAACTACACCACGGTCGTATGACTTCAACGTCACCACCAATACATTCATGCACTTAAAGTAATTATATCCTTTATACTTTCTTACATACGGGTATTACAATTTATTATACGTGTTCTTAAAAATGTCTTTTTTAAGGACGACTTTCTCCAAAGAGGCAACGACTTCTTCAATTCAAGGCCTCGGACGCTCAGTCGTACTCATCACTTTGCACCTGCCCCGATTCATCACCTGTGCTTTGGTCTTTGCTACGCTTCTCATTGTGGCTCTTAATCACTTCATTTAATGTCGCCCACGTTCGCTCTGGGGAGACAAACAAAAGCAGAGAAACTGAGCGCGCTGACGACGAATCGCTCGGTCAAGTGTGTAAATCACAGACCCGGCTCAGCAGCAGCATGAATGGACCACTTACACTTGTTCACTGCTTTATATCATATTCAGTAGATGTGTAGATGTTCTCTTTTGTTTGCTTGTAACACACCTGACACATGTCTTTCACCTCTTTGTCTTAAATGACCTGACTTCCTCCTCCCTTTTCATCTTGCATCCTCCGCCTCCTCCCTGCTTCATTATTGCAGGTGACAGATATGATGCAGAAGGCCTTGTTTGACTTCCTGAAGCATAGGTTTGACGGGAGGTGAGCAGCCAAACCAACACATGTCGTTAATTACAGCCTCCTCCTTCCAGTTCGCTCTGTATGACGTGCATGTCTTGCTTTGTTGCAGGATATCCATCACAAGGGTAACAGCTGACATATCGTTGGCCAAGAGGTCAGTACTAAACAACCCCAGTAAGAGGGCCATCATTGAGAGATCCAACACCCGCTCCAGCCTGGGTAAAACTCCAGGAACTGTTCCGCTCAATGATGTGCATGTGTTGTAGGTGTTGAGACTGTGCATGTTTAGTAATGGCCTTCATATTCCTTCTTCTTCATAGTTTATTCTGCTGTATGTTGTTGTCTTTGTGCAGCGGAGGTCCAGAGTGAAATAGAAAGGATCTTTGAGCTGGCCAGGTCTCTACAGCTGGTAGTGTTGGATGCAGACACCATTAACCATCCAGCACAGCTCATCAAGACCTCATTAGCACCCATCATCGTCCACGTTAAAGTGTCCTCGCCTAAGGTAAGATGGCAGGCTTAGATGCGAGATAGCCATCCAATAAAACTACATGTTTACATCCTAGTAGTTACTTTATATGTGTTAAAAGGTGCATAATATGGAAACCTCACTTATCCAGTGCTTATGCACATACATGTGTGTATCTGGAGTGCATACCAACCCACACACAGTTAAATAAGACCAGTCAGTTTGTCGTTTGCTGCCTCGATCAGAAAACATAATAAGCCATTCAGATTCGGCTCCTCTTGCTATGTCACGTGCAGGCTTATTAGAATAAATACTAAAACTGAACTTTTTCAGAGGGTGAATACCTCTGTATACCTATTCAGACAGATAGTATGAGAAACATGTGGGTTTTTTCCACATTAAAGTCTGTAAACATGTTCTAGTAGAAACTCAAAATACAAGTATGAAAACAGAGGGCATGCCTGTGAGACCCTGATGCTCAACTTGTGGCCCGCAGGCCAAATCTGACCAGTGACGGGGTGCAGGATGGCCCCTCGGCCATTTTTTTTATTCACATTGAAAATAAATTGTTTCACAATGGAAATTTGTTTTAGTGCCAGATTGTATAAAACTACATTAATATGGACTATTAGAGTTTGTTTATCTAAAAAGAAATGCCAGGGACAAAGGTCCGGGCTAAGCCCCAAATGTCTGTTAGGTGTGCCCCGTGTAAAGCGAGTCGAGTTTCCCTGATTGGAGATATTTCCTTGTGTTTTTCGTACTGTACATGTGCTTGCTGCAGGTCCTCCAGCGGCTAATCAAATCAAGAGGAAAATCTCAAAGCAAACACTTGAATGTGCAGCTTGTTGCCGCGGAAAAACTTGCACAGTGTCCTTCTGTGAGTGAACTTCAAACACGCTTTTTACATCTAAAACAAAACAGCGACTTCTTAGTTTTACCAGAGGTGAAACTACGCTATTCTCTCTTCTTCCTTTCCCACCTCAGGAAATGTTTGATATTATTCTGGATGAGAACCAGCTGGAAGATGCGTGTGAACACCTGGCAGAGTACCTGGAGGCATACTGGCGTGCTGCGCACACTTCGCTAAGCACACCACTCAACCCCCTGCTGGGGCGCAATCTGGGTTCCACTGCTCTCTCCCCGTACCCTGCTGTCATTCAGGTGAACCTGTCGAATGAAAGAAACATGTATTCTCTTCCTTTGCTCTTTAATTTAAAGCCAGAACTCCCTAATTATTCATCAGTGTGTTTAGATGCTTATCTGTAAAAATCATGCACACTAAAAATAAATCTGTGCTTTTATTTATTTATTTCCATCTGGAAAGAGGAAAGTATTCAGTTGCACTGAGTGAATGAAGTACACCTTAAAGTCATAGTGCTTTAAGCTGAGATGCATGTGGATTTTAATACTTCACCCATGATCGATTGTATCCGACTGACTGTATCTGGTCATATTTTATCTTTATTTTATTGACAGCAATGAGGAGACTACAGGTTTTCCTCTAATATCATTACATATGATGTTTATATCAACGGGTGTTTACATTAGATCTCATTGTTTCCATACTTTGCAAACCTTTTGCTTTAAGTTTATCATGTCTAACATCATGACTCATGCAGGTAGTGAATATATTTCTGCTAAATGTCTAAGAAAGCAAAACATAATCAATATTGTACGGACACTATTATCATCTTTTAGGGACTAATGTGGACAATTAACAGTGGTACGCTTTTTATCCTACACGTGTTGTGTTATGTTGTCGTGGATATTTATCGCTCACAACATCGTGGTAATAAGGGGGGGGGGGGGGGGTGGGGGGGGGGGGGGGGGGGGGGGGGGGGGGGGGGGGGGGGGGGGGGGGGGGGGGGGGGGGGGGGGGGGGGGGGGGGGGGGGGGGGGGGGGGGGGGGGGGGGGGGGGGGGGGGGGGGGGGGGGGGGGGGGGGGGGGGGGGGGGGGGGGGGGGGGGGGGGGGGGGGGGGGGGGGGGGGGGGGGGGGGGGGGGGGGGGGGGGGGGGGGGGGGGGGGGGGGGGGGGGGGGGGGGGGGGGGGGGGGGGGGGGGGGGGGGGGGGGGGGGGGGGGGGGGGGGGGGGGGGGGGGGAAGGGGGGGGGGGGGGGGGGGGGGGGGGGGGGGGGGGGGGGGGGGGGGGGGGGGGGGGGGGGGGGGGGGGGGGGGGGGGGGGGGGGGGGGGGGGGGGGGGTGGGGGGGGGGGGGGGGGGGGGGGGGGGGGGGGGGGGGGGGGGGGGGGGGGGGGGGGGGGGGGGGGGTGGGGGGGGGGGGGGGGGGGGGGGGGGGGCAGAGAGGAATCAATAAAGCACAGACATAGTTTATTATTTATTTTATTAATTATTATTTCGTTGCACAACAAACTAATAATGAGAACACTACCTGCTTCCAAGCACAACCGCGTAGTGTCCCTCAGACCAAGACAATCTTGCTCTTATATAGGAGCTGCACCAACCCTGTGGTAACCAAGGTAATCTATTCCAGATGCAAAGGTTTCCTTCTTATGACCTTTGAGATCATGTTGTCAAAACATATATTTGTTATTTACATATGGTATGGATTTTTATATAGGGCCCCTTATGTAAACTTAATGAATAAGACTTTGTTCATGTCGCTTATCTTAACAACGTCATGTTAATACTGTTGGTTATTTGTTATTGTATTTAATTTGATCTTTTTGTGCTATTTCATTATTATTGTTATTTTTCTTTCTTCTGTCTGTTGTTTTTGTTGTTTTTGCTGTTTTTCTATGATGTGTTGAAAACTGTAAAATTCAATAAACTTAAAAAGTCATAAAATACACTTTCTCCCTCAAACAGGCCCAAAGAAACCGCAACAGCAACCACACAACTACAGACCTTTCGCCCGTCGAGCGCCGCGGCCTGATGCCTGCCGATGAGAACTACCACAACGAACGGGCGCGCAAAAACCGCAACCGCCTGTCCTCGGGCTCCCAGCACAGCCGGGACCACTCGCCTCTGGTGGAGGAGGACTACCAGGACCCCTACCAGGATTCTTACAAGCCTCATCGTAACCGAGAATCCCCCGGAGGCTACAGCCAGGACTCCAGGCACCGGCATTGAGCTGTAAACAAAGTGTAGGCTTGTCTCTCTCTAACTCACCACCATGGACATACGAGTTAAGGCAGATTTGCTTATAACGTGATGAAACTGCGACACTCATTTGGACCGTAACAACCTTGTGTCGATGTGTAGTACCTCATTTTCCCTTCGGCCTTGGCTCCTGCCAAATGAAAAATTAAGAATCCTGCTTTGATGTGAACAAGGGAAGGGACTGGATGTGAAAGTAGCACAAGAGCAAGTTATGTTTTAAACAGAAGGATGAAGCTGGACCTGATCTGAATATGCCCCAGATGTGGCGTGTGAGGGAAGCACACGAGCAGGTGATAGTGAGCCACTTAGGCTCTTCTGTACCCTCCCCGCCATAGTAGCATGCAGGTAGGACTGGTTACAGGTCACTACTCGACTCGAGCCAGTGCCACACAGCACCAGTGGTGATGATCAGATGTTTGCACGCGTCCAGGAGCAGGTAGAAGATATTAAAGATCTTTAACGCTCCTCAACTTTGTTTGCCACTGTCCCCGATGTGAGTGTTTATAAATCCCGTGGAAGCCTGTTCCCTAAATCCAGAGTTTTACACATTTGTTTTTGAAGTGACTTGGATGTTGTTGTGGTGTTCTCTTCAGGGTTCATACAGTAGCTCCCTGTTTCCTTCTCTTTGTTATTTCTGAATGCCATTTCTGTCATTAACCATATCAAGATGGAAATATAAAAGTACATTTTAGAGCTCCAAACCTCAGGAAGGAGAGGTCACTTAGACCGAGTGCTGACAGATGTAGCGTTTATCACCCATCTGATGGGGATTTGATTCTGAGTGTTAGATTGCATTGTGAAGAGATTTGTATGTTTCAAAAAGAGTTATTAATATAAGTAAGGAACTCTTCCAGGAGTAGAAGTCACTGGAGCGGTCATGACAGCATGTTGTTCATGTTCTGCTGTTGTCTGTCATGTGTTTGGCAGGACTTCATTTTGAATAGGTAGAATTGGATATTAGCGAGTGACTTATATTGAGGGCTTCCATTATGTAAATACCGTTAAAATAATTGAACAGAAACGTTAATTTATTAACTTTCAGCACATTCAGTTACATTCCATTCATTTCTTCCTTGGCAGCCTTGCATACACCTTCCAACATCTGATTAAAAAAAGGTATATTTATTACTTTATTATAGATTTAATGAAATAAATGAACATTGAAGCATTTTCATTGAGTAGCAATTTGACTGACATCCATGTCCATAATTAAAGACTTGTCATTGTATTCAATTTGAGTTTCATTAAAGACTGAGTGAGGAACTATATGTCTTTTAAATGCTACTTTCATGGAAATGTGCAGCAGTTCCCCCGTATTGTTTCCAATCAGATGACTGCTCTTTTATGCTGCCAGCTAATACATGATTAAAATATTTCTTTTAATAACATATCCATGTATCTTGTAATTTAATATTTGTTAAATATCTCGAGTTCAGTTTGTTTTCCAGTTCACAGGTCAGAGATCTCAATGCTAGTCAGTGAGTCTGGAAAAGGAAGCTCGACACGGAGACTTCTGTTCTTATCTGCCATATACAGTAGCTTTTATTATTGTTGTTTCGAGACTCTGAGGCGACCATTTAAAAGAGTTGAAAACTGCCTGTGAGAGAATGATGCATTGATTAGAACATGTGTGTGCACTGTCATTTTACAATTGTAATGAAATAAACTGCCCTTATGCTGTTGTATGGATAGCACTGTTTTTTGTTCAAAAGCATACACACACCTGTTGTTTAATTCTACATATGTATTGCTATTTTAAATACAAGGCAAGTACCTAAAAACTATAACATATGTATTTTCTTGATAAATATATTAATCCTTTGGTTTATAAATTGAAAAATCACATTTTTTGAGAGCCTAAGACGATGCCTTTAATTTTCTTGGGGGTTTTTTCACTTCAAAACTCAAAGGTGTATAGAAGATGGGTGTAACATAGAAGAAAACCATGAAATATTCACATTTTAAAGAATTTCTGACTTTGCAGGTCAACTAATTGATGAATCGACTAATCGTTTTAATCCAACATAATCATTCACTATTATAATACAATATACAAGAATAATTTAACATGTGTCTGCGTAGCCAATAGTGAGTTTACGTGTAAATAATTACAGTATGATAATTCTATGTGAATTTGTTTTGGCTTTTTTTGTATTTTACTACACAATGTGTATCTATCTATCTATCTATCTATCTATCTATCTATCTATCTATCTATATATATATATATATATATATATATATATATATATATATATTAATATATATTGTAGTCTTACAAAAACAAAATAGATAATTAGTTCTTATTTCTTCTGTATATATTATATATGTATTGACATATATACAATTATTATTATTATTTCTATATTGACTACTGTTGCATTTTGTACATAATGTGTACCAATAGGACTGTGCATGTACGCATGCGCACAGTTGACAGCTAACTAGCGCAGCGCGCACTTCACAACAGCCAGCTGATGCCAACCAGCTTGCCACAGGGGTTATCGTTTTGTTTTTGTTTCCGGAAATACATTAACCTACACAGTCACATTTACATCCTGTGGGAGAGACATCATTGAGATTAATTCTTACAAGTATGGCGGTTGTGTTTAAAAGCTTTGACAGCTCTTCGTCTGTGTAGTTAGCTAGTTAGCTAGCTAGGTAAAGTTGATAGCACTGAATAGCATCAACGCTAGCTAGCTAAATTACAGCGGATTCTTGCAAGCTGGCATCAAAAAACCTCATCGTCAGCCATGGGAATACTATTTACGAAGCTATGGAGGCTTTTTAATCATCAAGGTAAGAAAGGTTCCGTGATATTTATCATGAAATTGTCGAAGACATGGGAGCTCGGTGGTCAGTAAGGCCTGCTTTGAAAGACAGGTCTGCTCCCTTTATATTAGATGAACAGCTTTCTACACGACAGTTTATAAGAGTAGTTTAATATTTTGTCTGTAAACGTGTGTATGCTTTACCACTGTGCTAACTGCGTAACGTTAGATAACGTGGTGAATAATGTCGTTTTCTACACACTCTGAGTGTTAGATTATTTATGCTCTCTGGGGATGGAGCGATGGTTAGGTGAAACCAAGTCGATCCCTGGATAGGGATCTTGAATCAGTAAACAGGTAGGTCTTTGCAAAACCTCTGTAACACGAGTCCCTGTACGGTCCAGTGTTCAGGTAGTATGACCAGAGATGGCCACACAAGCAGAGCTCACTGAAGGCAGCCACATCAGCACAATGTGCGAGCCAATAAGGATCTATGAATGACTTCAGGGTGAATCACTTTACCTTTATCAGTGTGATGTCAGCAATACAGGTAACCCAATATCCATTCACACTTGGCTTAGCTTCTCTAAAACAAGAATCATTACAATTCCCACTATTGCTCATGACTCCACAGTAGATCACATGGGACACGTTTACTGTAGGGTGTCACATGTAAACACGATTGGGGGTATTATAAAGCAAAACAAGCCATTTTAAAACACAAAATTGGCTCTGGGAAACTGATGATGGGTATATTTTACAATTAGCTGATAGATTACAATTTTAAAAAGTGCTCAACATTTAATATCCTTTTTTAAAATGTCCAACAAAAGCTGTACACATTGTTTCATCTTTGTCTGGCTAGTCATTAATGGCCCCTTCCTCTGTTAGACCATCGCTGAGCTCTGCTCCCTTTTGCTTCTATCCATCATGTCGTTGGAGTCTGTAAGGCTTTTGTTGTAACCTCTGGATCTAGCCCCAGCTGCACTTGCAAGTCTCAGGAAGTCTTACCGTGAATGTCCCCAGTTGATTGATTCAACTCCGGTGGAGCAACAGAAGTTCATTCACAGTGAGGAGGGCATGTGATTTAGACATTACAAACTTTAGTTATCCATATTCATCATAACCGTTAAAAGGCTTCAAGGCAGCAAAATCCTATTAAACATGGTCACAGATTTGCATATAGCTTTCAAATGATCTTAAATTGATCACTGAAATAAGACGACCCAGTCAGTTTGTGGGCTGATTCAACAAGCCTGTCAGATGTGGTCTTCCTATGTCACATGCAGGCTTATTAGAAAACACATTCCCCCTCTGAGTATCCCTAAAACTGAACTTTCTTCCGACAGAGGGTGAATATTAATAATATATGCAGACAGCGAGTAGGAGTTAAAGGGTTTACGGACATTAAAGCATGGCAACATGTTCCAGTATGAACCTGAAAATGAGCAGTTTATCTAACGTCTGTCTTTTGATCACAGTTGAAACAGTTAGGCTATTTATCAATTAGGTGATTGACGGGAAATGAATCCGTGTCAGTTTTGATGATCGTTGAAACGTTCAATATCGTCTTCTCAAGCGACAAATACTCTGCTAGTAAAACACCAACCAATGTTTGTTCTTAGTTCCTCTTCTGTGTCACAGGATCTGAAACATTAAGTTGTAGATTTGAAAGGAGCCTTCAGGAGCTGTTAAAGCTTGAAGCTGGTTAATGTCTCAAAAGATTTATAGAAAAGCAACCGTCACGCCGATCCCTCGTGCACTCTCGTGTCCTTTAACTTACAATCTTTCTTTTGTTTTCACTTTCATGTATTAACGGCAAGATATTTATTCACGTTGTGTCACACCCTATTAGTCTTTCTCACAGGTGAAGCCTGTGTGTGTGTGTGTGTGTGTGTGTGTGTGTGTGTGTGTGTGTGTGTGTGTGTGTGTGTGTGTGTGTGTGTGTGTGTGTGTGTGTGTGTGTGTGTGTGTGTGTGTGTGTGTGTGTGTGTGTGTGTGTGTGTGTGTGTGTGTGTGTGTGTGTGTGTGTGTGAGAGACAGAATATGTATCCTCTCCACTTCAGCCTGACTGTACAAGCTTGCTTAAGACCACCCACCAACTGTAGCTGTGAAAGTACGCTGTTCACAGCACCACAATGTCTCAGTTATACTGCATGTGTGAAGCTACAGTACACCATTTGGTACAGAAGGATAATGCTGGAAACAAAAAGGGCTGTTGTTTGAATCTCTCAATGCGGTCCCACACATCTTTTAAACACTACTTGGCTGAGTTTACGTAAGAATAATACATCAGTCAGTCTCCACACGTAGGCCACGTATTGATGTCTCTGACCTCTTTGTGAATGTCTTTTCTTTCCTTTCAGAGCACAAAGTTATTATTGTGGGGCTGGACAATGCTGGCAAGACCACAATTCTTTACCAGTTGTAAGTATCCCAACCTCAGTACGCTCATGTCCTCACAGTTTCATAGATCCACAACCTAAATGTTTTCATTGTTGATGTTCCAGTTCAATGAATGAGGTGGTACACACCTCACCTACCATTGGGAGCAACGTGGAGGAGATTGTGGTCAACAACACCCATTTCCTGATGTGGGACATTGGGGGCCAGGAGTCCCTTAGGTCATCGTGGAATACATACTACACAAACACAGAGGTAATGTTGGGCGACGTTGGCTCACTGCTCATCAACTACAGCTACAGTAGATGCATTAAAATCCTTCTCTCTCATCTCAAACATGCACACACGTCAAGATCTGAAATTCTTCTGTTAACCGTCCATTATATTATATATTTCTCTCATTGTTTCTGAGTAGTTTGTGATCGTGGTGGTCGACAGCACAGACAGAGAAAGGATCTCCGTGACCAAAGAAGAACTCTACAGGATGCTCGCACATGAAGTGAGTATCGTTTGTTTGTGTGTTCATACAAATGTCTGCTTTATTATTTATTTCACCACATTTGCCATACATCAGATAATCATGTTTTATAGATATACATGTATTAATGTAATGTAATAATGATTACTTAAGTTACAAGCGTTGCTGCAAAAAGGGTCAGATTAAATTGAATACCACTTTGCAGCGTTCTGCACGGCAAACATCATTTTGATGAGCAGTTTCAAAGCAATATGATTTAACCGTCGGAAATCTAAAAACCCAAAAATCATCAAGTGCACAAGTCAAAATGTAGTTTTATTTAATAATTCTGAAATATTATTGCAAAACAGTGAATTTGCATTAAAGAAACTGTGCAGATGAAAGTAGTGCTAAATGATTTACAACTTTAAATGACCTTCTGCTGCTGTTAAAGATGAAGATGAAGATGAAGAAGAAGAAGAAAGTGGTAGCCACATTTACAAACAGATTTGGAGTCTGACTTATGATTAATTAAAATGACTTAATGCACTAAGTACTTCATCCATAAGTCAAACTCTTTAATTATGTACGTGAATATGCGTTACATGTTTGAGTCGGAGCCGTCACTCACACATCAGTTCCCATGAAATGTTAATGTGATTTCTTTGTTAAACGTAATGTGTGTCTTTTTAAAAGGATCTCCATTTCATGTCCTCCAGGATTTAAGAAAGGCAGGCGTGTTGATCTTTGCCAACAAGCAGGATGTGAAAGGTTGCATGTCTGTGGCGGAGATCTCTCAGAGCCTGCAGCTTACCTCTGTCAAAGACCACCAGTGGCACATCCAGGCCTGCTGCGCCCTCACAGGGGAGGGGTGAGAACTACATCTCACATCTTTGTGCTTCTGATACAGTGTACGTACAGAGCTGTCGTCTTAATGCTTGTCCTTCTGCATTGTTCTGTCCCTCTCTCTTCCACGTCCCCGTTCCCAATGTTTTCTTCGCCTCCAGGTTGTGCCAGGGTCTTGAGTGGATGATGTCACGGCTGCGTGTGAGATGATGACCTTTGACTTTGATCAAGAGTGCGCCCTTGCTCTTTGTTTTCTCTGCCTCCGGACACGAGCTTGAAATGAGGATGGGGGGGGCGGAGGTCGGTTGATGAATGGCCCTCTCCTCTTTCCTGCGCTGCCGACGTGGGCACACTGCTGCCGGGATGTTATATTCTTCTGTGATAATTTATTTTACAAAAGACGTCTGAACTCAGAACAGAAACGCGTGACCTTTTCAGAAGGACAACGAAAGAGACTCCAATTATTTAAACTGAAATTTGTGCACGGTTTTCGGTTTCAGCAAAACACAGACGTGGACAAAGTGACTTGGAACTGTACGTGGACTTCTTCCTCCGCTCTGTGTGACTCTAGCCCGTGGTGGCCTTGCAGTATTGCCAGACCGGCTGTGGCGGTTTTTATTGCCCCTCCTGTGTGTACAGTCCAGTATTCTCTTTTAACGTGGTGCCTGCAGCAGAATGTTCAAGTGATGATGGTTGATGGAGACTGAAACGTGCAGATGGAGGGTACAATCACAATATACCCTCTTCTTTTCAGTCCCTATGAATAATCAGTGAAATAAAGTGTTTTTATCTGTTTCAGGTGAATTTGCAGCGTGTCATGAACGAGTGTTTCTTTCAGGTGTGCTTTAGTTTTTCTCTCAGGAAACTATATTAAGTTTCTTGTTTGTAATGTTGGTTATTCTTTTTTTAGGGGGCAGAATGCGTCACATGAACTCATGAAGCTTTTCAGGGAGCATGATGAGCAGCTACAGGAGGAGAGAAAGAGAGAGTTAGACAGCAGAGGGATTCATGGAGAGAAGAAGAGACTGAGTGTTTAGGATAAGAACACAGCAGACTGCACAATAAGAATTAAGAACTAGCACAAACCAAAGCCAAACTATTCTCCTCGTTTGTGGCGCCGCCGCTGCCTCACTTTGTTGATGACTCCTCGTGTGTGTTGTGGTAATGTTGCTATGAGGAAGCATATTTTCACAGTCAGCAAACAGCTTTACCTTTATCCTCCATGACACGTGTTTCCCCAGAGGCTCTGGTCTCGTGATGAGCTACTCGACAGCTGACCTTTGAACCTTTTTAAACGCAGTCCTCCATTTGGATCATTTAAATATTTCTAACTACCAGTCTCAATACTTGAGCGTCATGTTTTAACCACTTTCACTGTAATCAATGTTTTACTCTAACATGACTGTAATGTAGACGTCACAAGCCCACAAAGGATTTCCACCCAACTGCATCTTTTTGCTCATAGTTTTGGTCTTTATGGCACATCTGCTCTATGTTTTAGCACCTGCACAGTCGAACTCATGGACAAAGGTGGAGATATAAATGAATGACCACAAACACTTGATGTTTTACTAAAATCCTAGCGTGTGAACATGTCCTTGCTCACCTGGTAATGAGTAAAAATCACCATTAAATACATCTTAAAGCACTCAAAATGTTCTGTAAGTCGACCTTGTGCTAGAACTTATTTTTGCAAAATGTGTATTCATTCCTTTTCTCCACACTTATTTAAAAGTGGCTCTGCACGCCTTCATGTACATGTGTGAACAGATGTGTCCATTATATCAAAGTGCACACAGTCGTGAACGCTCCCTGTTGGCGCTTCATGTTGAAACCTCATCAGACAGTTTGGTGCTTTACTGCTGTGTGTCACGTTGTGATCTGTGAATAGCTTTTCATTTCTAATGCACATCATTAACATCTGTGGTATTGTAGCAGGTAAGTCAAACCCCAATAATACCCAGTCAACAACAGTGTAGTTTGAGCAACGCGTCAGACACTAAGAGTCGAGTCGTTTGGGCGACACACTCTAACGATGGAAGCAAATCTGTCCAAATCCCAAAGTGATGAGAAGAAAATATAGTTATTTGATCGCTGGATCAGTCCAGCTCTTATTTACCAGCATTAACTGACCCAAGAAGACATCACGTCTTCTTTTAGCGATAGAAAGGTCAGCTCCTGATTGTAAACAACAGATCCTGTCCTTCAAAGTCATTCTGTGACTGACTAATTGGTCATTTTAGGCCTCTTGCCTCACTAGAAGTCATTGTTTTCGTGGGCGTTATTGAGCTAAGATTGACAATTGGCACTGTTTATGTTATGGTTGTCTATCCTGCAGCTGTTGTGTTCTGGTCTCACTGAACATCAGTCATTTTTTCCAGTGACGAAGCATCATGCAGCCTCCTGCCTGAGTGTCCTTGGTGTTGGGTAGTCATTCTTTTCACTGCTAGAATCATCACAAGTCTGTGAATACCCTCTGAACTTTAAATATAATGCACCAAATGTTTCCATAGCTTGGAAATTGCTATTTCTTAATAACATAAAAACATTTTTTGGGTTTATATGCCCAGGTTTTGAGACACCCGTCAACAGTTTACCCTTTTATAACACGAGTACCGCTTCAGTTTTGCAGATTAGATGAAACAAACTGTAGTGATGGGGCCGCTGAGGACTGCGCAGTGCATCACAGGGGGGGGGGAGAGCGACACATGCAGCTGCTGCTTTCCATCTTGGTCCCTGGGTAGCAGCCTGCTCCTGGCACAAAGAGTGAGATTAAAGATACAGCATACCAGAGAGAT